>NC_136485.1:175089460-175279460 GCF_053919585.1 Euprymna scolopes | reverse complement strand
ACAGGGTGCTATCCATAATTATACACGCAGTGACAAAAACGAGAAAAACTATGCAAGAGTGAGGAAGAAAACGAATCCAAACGAAGCAAAGAAATAAAGAATGTAAGTTATTAGAACCATTTGCTTTTTATCATTCGTCACAAGGTATGCAAGGGTCGTTCTAGAAGTAAAACTGTTTAATTGTTTTTCACTTAAAAAGTGAAAGAGTTTCGAACATGGGAGTAGTACCATTAAAACGAGCGAATCACCACTATTCTCTGTGCTCTTTTGCCAGGAATTTAACGACACATTTCTGCTTCTGACGCACGTCCCTGATCGGCGTTGCTTTCTTAGAGTCTTGCACCATTATTATCTGCAACAGGGAGATGAAATTATCAGGTTGTGAATGCATAAGTTCAATCATCATAACAATGCAATTTGCAACCGCTTCTGATCCATTCAGGCGGAATAAAAAACATAAGAAGCATTACTTTTGGAACGCTCGTCATATAATTCACTTACAAACGCATTCACTTTTCCGTGAACAAATTGACCACAAAAACGCAATGTAATTACAAAAACGCAATATGAAAACTTTTTAGCGTTCGTAGGAATCACTTTGCGATTCAGCCTCCACAGTAGATTAAGTGAAAGCCGTGCGAGACAATACAAAATGGACGAGAACTCGGATTTGAATAGCAAAGCTACTGCAATTGTCGAGAAATGTTACATGCTGCGGCTGCGCTGTTTTGTTTGATCTCAACATACAAATTGCCTTTTCTCTTTGAGTGAATCCTATTTCTATAACCTTGAAAATTAACACATTAAACTCATCAAACTTTAAACAAAAAGATGAATCTATATATTTTTGACACAGCATTTTAAAAAAGAAAACAATAAATAAAACTAAGAAGGCCTCCACAGCACTGCGGAAATCATCTCTTCCAGGAAAAGCCATAGCAGATTGGAGCATTTGAAGGTAGGTAGCAGTGGCTCTACTAGAAGTTCTTCCTCTACTCTGGCACGGTAATTCATCCTGAGTGAGTTAAGCCAGCTTCTTTCAGCGGAGGAAGTTTCTTGGGAATATCAAATTCAGAAGCAGCTCTTAGTCACACATATATCTTGATTTTAACAATGTTAGTTTTTGCATTTTTATTTTTTTTATTTTGCAAAGAGTGTCTCTATTTTCCTATACAGTACCTGAGATTAAAAACGGTCACTCATTTCGTAGCACCCAAGCATAAGATTACTTCAGTAATCTAACCTATGAAAAAAGTATGCCTTACAAAAGAGTATTTTGTTTCTGAATTTTTTAGATAATGATTGATAATTTGTATTATTTGGACCTACTGCTTTCATCTTGTGCGTTATTTTCATGATGCTTCTGCGGATTTCACCTTTGACCTTCTTCAGCTGCATTTTGTCAAACTCGGGAATCTTTCTGTCAAACTTAAGAATTTGCATGGAATTTCGAACAGAAATCATTATTTAATCCATAGGGGTAGCTTGCTCTCGTTCTGTCAGCTATGACCAGGTGAAAGTCTGAAGTAATTCATAATTGTATTTTTAGTGTTGTATATGGATAAATTACTTGGTAAAATTCGCTTGTAAGTTATACACTTCTGGAGGTTGAAGGTTCAATCCTCAGTGTGGGCAACACTTAATAATACAATTGTAAAATACTTATGAATTCTACCCAGTCATAGCTGACGGATCAAGAGCATGTTAAACCCTGTACATTAAATAAAGTGTCCACTTCAAAATTAAGCGTGAATTCCCGAGTTCGACAGAAAGATTCCTGAGTTTATTAGGATACACTCGAAGAAGGTCGGAGGTTACATTACTCGAAACGCTGTGAAAATAACACTCAAGATATGAAAAGAATATTTATAAGGTACTTTAAATAAGTTTCCAGACTTTTTTGTACAAACATTTCAAATTGTTGTAAACTCTTGAAAATTCAGTATGTTATTGTTATACATCTTATGAGATGACTGACTAATTTTTTATGATTTTAGGTTCAAACGAACAGCCACAGCAGGAATTGGAATACACCCTACTAAAACCTGATTGTCACAGCTGGTAACTTTCAAAAATGCAATCTGAACGTGAGGATACGTTAGAAGGATGATATGCAATAAAATTATTTTTTAAACTTGGAAAAAATGCCACAGAAACGTATGGAATGCTTCAGACTTCTTTTGGACCATCTTGCATGAATCAAGCATCAGTTTTTGAGTGGCATAGGAGATTCAGGAACGGCAAGGAGTCTGTGAGGGATGATGAAAGATGTGGGAGGAGTAAAGACGTCAGAACACCAGAGTTGATTGGCAGAAATAAAGAATTTCATAGATAAGGACCGTTGTGTGTCGATAGAGATAATAAGTGCACATTTTGATATTAGTGTGGGAAATGTACACATAATTATTTGCGAGAAACTGAAGTTGCGGAGATTTGTGTAAAGTTTGTCACAAGGGTGCTCAGAGAAGATCAGAAAGAAAGACATTGTCGTGACCAAGATGGTCCTCAAGACAGTTCCCCACCCTCCCTATAGTCCAACCTTGCTCCCTGTGACTTTTGGTTATTCCCTAATCTCAAAGAAAACCTTAGAGACTGTTGTTATGAGCCAATTAAGCAGATGAGAGGCTGTGATGAGGGTGACATGCTCACACAAGAGGACTTCCATAGGACTTTCCAGAAGTTGTTGGCACACTACAAGTGCATTGCAGCCGGAGGAGATTAATTTGAAGGGGACTAGAGTTTCATATAATTAAAAGTGCTCATACGAAAATGTCTGGAAACTTATTGAAGGCAACTCATATTTTAAAAAATTGTGATGTTTTTGTTGCTTTTGTTAAAGTTACTAAAATTATTCGCACTCAGTTTTCTCTTTTCATGGCGGCTGTAGTTGATTGGTATCGACTCGACAATCTGCACAGTTATGTCGAATGTTGTCGTACATAAATCGCTTTTGCACAGGAGTGCAACCGTCGAATTTAATCCGGATTAGAGCCAAACCTAGTTAATCCCGACAATAAATCCTGACTTAAGGGAAAAAGAATCCACCCATTAAGAAAAATGCTTAATCCTATTTGTTCGGGACAATAGTTGGAAATTAGTCGGATGCTGACCTTGACAAAATTGATGGAGCGAACAGATTTTTGTATCTTTTGCATCGAAAAAACATTTGTTTGGTTTGATGAAATTCAGTTAAACTTCCCAAACTCTCTCTCTCTCTCTCTCTCTCTCTCTCCCTTCATCATTCTCTCTCTCTCCTTCTTCCTCTCTCTTGCTGTCCCCTCTCCTCTCTCTCCACCACACTTGCTTCCTCTTTCTCTCTGTCTCCCTCTCTCTCTCCCACTCGTTCTTTCTTTCTTTTACTCTTTCTCTTTCATTCTCGATCTCTTTGCCCTTTTTTGCCCTCTCTCTCTCCTTCCTCTCTTCTTTCTTTCTCACTCTTTCTCTCTTTCTTTATCTCGCTTTCTCTTCCCCTCCCTCTCACTCTCTCATTATTTCTCTTTCTATTCCTGTTGCTTTCTATTTACCATCCTCTTGCTCTCTTTCCCTTCGCCCCTCTCTCTATTCCTTCCTCCCTCTCGCTGCCTCTGTCTTTTTTTCTCTTTCTGCTTCCCTCTCTCTATCTCCCTTTCCCTTGCTATCTTGTTCTGTCTCATTTTCTTTTACTTCTCATCTCTCTTTTTGTGTGTGTCGCTCTCTCTATCTTAATTTCTCTCATTCTTTCTCTCTTTTTCTATCTCTCACTCCTTCTCTCTCTTCCCTTCTCTGTCATTCTTTTTCTTCCTCTCTTCCTCTCGCTCTTTCTTTTCCTTCCTTTAACTTTCTCTCACTTTTTCACACTTCGCACCCCCCTCTCTCTTCCTCCTTCTCGTCCCACCTCCTTTCTCTTTTGCTGTCTCACTCTCTTCCATACTTTTCCTCTCTCTCTCTCTCCTTCTTGTTTAAAAATAAAAATATTTCTAACTAGAAATGTTGTTGGAAAATCAATCTGTTTTTGACGGAAAGCATTTAAACAGATTTGCAACATCCTCCACTGAAAACAATTGATTTTTTTCTGATAAAACTTTTTTTGCTTTGGTGTCAACAGAATTGCAAAAAAAAAAAATACATATATCAGCTGAATTTTACTAGGTCAAAAGCATTAATATGCAGATGTGGGTGTGTATAATACCTCAGGGAGATGAACGCCCCTGCGTTGCTCAATTTCAGGTCACCCTTGGGCAAGGTGTACCACCTGTTAGCCTCACTCTAAAAATTTAGCGGGTCTCTAATAATTTAGGGGGTTATCATACACAGAGTAGATGGAATTCCTCAGTCATGGTGAAGTCAATCCATCGGCTATGTTGAAAAACGAAATCAGAAATTGGAAATGGTAAGGCTCAGGCAACTGTCATGACAATGCTCATGTGTGTGCATAGTCTGGGATATAACTAGAGATAACGAAACATCCTATATCTCTCTCTCATCTTAATCTCGCTAGATTCATACTCTGATGAGTCGTAGATGACAAAACACGTGTCAATGAATAATTATATTAAAAAAAAAAAAATAAATAAACAATACATATGCTGCTTCCCATTTGGGAGTACCAAATTGGTCAAAGGGAAAATTATCCCAACTCGCATTTAGGTAAAAATGCACTCTCATATAAATAATTGAATTTGTTCAAAAAAAGTATCACAAACAAAAACAAATAACATCTCTTTCTCTCTCACGTGTATATATATATATATATATATATATATATATATATATATATATATATAGTAAGTTATAAAATATATATGGCGATTAAGCTACACTGAATATTCCGTGTTTTATCCAATCTAGGACTCTTCAGGCTTATGCACGCATAAGCCTAAAGAGTCCTGGAGTGGATGAAACGCAGAATATACAGGATGGAACGATAAAATTGTCGCCCTAGAAAAAACAACATGATTCCATTTCCCTTTGAGGAAAAAGTTTTCTTTTTTGTGGCAGAATCATCTACTAGTTGGCCAGTTGTGTACAAATCCCAAGAGCCGTAGGAGCTTTCTATCATGTCTGAAAGTGAAACAATGTTCAATGAGCGAGATCAGAGATGTGTCACTGTACAACTCATGCTCTCTACCAATTATGACAACAGGACCATTGCCAGCACCCTTAAAATGCAAATCCGGATGGTTCAACGAATAGCAGAGACATGCCCAGTGTGATGAAAACAAAGTTTCTGGCTACAATTATAGCCTTTGGTGTGGTTTCAAGTAAGGGCCACATCATGCCACCTCAGATCTTTGAAGTTGGCTTGAAAGTCAACGCTAAAGTGTACCTGCATGTGCCAAAGACTGTGATGATCCCCTGGTGCAATCAGGTGGCTGCTGGCAGACCATGAGTGTGGTAGCAGAACTTGATGCCAGCCCATAAGTCCAAAGAGACCCATGCTGGGCTTCAGAAGGAATGCTAGGACTTTGTACTCTTCTCTCACTGATCTCCTGTCTTCCCTGACCTGAACCCGCTGGACTACTTCGTTTATTCGTACATAAAAAACATCACCAACATGACCTCTCACAACACCAAAGTCATCCTGGTTGCCGCCATTTGCCAAATATTTGCTGAGCTCCTACTGGCGCTTATGGAAAAGGCATGTTCCCAGTTCTGGACCCATATCGAGACGGTAATTAAGGCTAAAGAATTGAATGGGTATCAGCTCTACTACATAATCAAGTTATGTGAATTGAATTTTTCAATAAAGGTTTTAAAATAAAGCTGTAGTGTTGCTTTTTTAGGGTGACAAATTTATCGTTCCACCCAGTATGAATATATATATTCAGACAGCATTCTTTTTTTAAGCATATTTCGTTAGATTGAAATCGATATTTGATGCCTACTAATTCTGATTCTGGCAAGAACTGGCTGATGTAGCCGCCATATTTACTGTAGGCCGAAGTACTTTCAAATCCGTTTGAATTTGAATCTTCACTAATAACAGTTGACGATTTCACTTACCATGGTGCTTAACTCATAAAGCATGCGTGTAAAGGAAAATAAAGTCATCTGCAAGCAACTGTTTTGTACTACAGTGTTTCAGTGTGGCTAGACATGCACATATTCCAGGTCAAGATTAATGCGGATTAAATAAATACCAATCGATTTCAAATGTGGCAGTGAATTGTTTTTGTAAAAGACATTCGTGTCTTGCCTAAAAAGATTAATTTTTATGCAAATACGAAGGTCGTTCAAAAAGTAATGTCCCTGACCCACTTCTCATAGCAGTAGAGCAACGAAACTTGGCACAGTTATTAGTCTTTCTCTTCAGAGGTAACAACCACAATTACATATTTCTCGTATCGTTTAATGCACTTCTGGAGACCATTTCTATAGAACATATCTGTATATATATATATATATATATATATATATATATATATATATATATATCATCATCATTATCATCATCATCATTATAATGCAGTCTGTCAGCCTTGACGATGACTAGTTGGGGCCTCAGTGCTTTATCCTTGTGTACAGGACTTTCCACCTTGGCTCGTAACTTGCTTGCGCATTTTAGATGTAGTATCTGTTGCACATCAGATGAACACCCTCTGAACCTCCAATGCTCATTTCCAGTGGAGCGAACTCGCGACGTCTAGCAGCAAAGGAAACTGCAGCTTCTGGCCGAAAGTAATCTCAGTGAGGTAGACAGCCACCCTATCGTGTCCGCTACTACGCCTTTTAAGGAAAACTGCAAGGCAACAGTAGGATTTGAAGTCAAAGTTCCCATCTCTTAGCCTTTTGCTGTGATAAGGCCCACAAGGCAGTGGTGTTTAATTTTGGGGTTGGTCCCCCTAGTCTTCGCCCAACCAAAGGCACTCACAAAACAGTGGGGTTGGGGTTTGTAGTGTGCCAGGATTACGATGAAATTACGATGCAAGCGTTTTACAAGGTCATATGATGGGATATCATTACCATACGTTTTCTTTCATTTCATCACAAATCTTCTGTAGTGTGCGTCCTTTCAAATACAAAAACTAGATCACTGCGCGACACTCAACAGGCTCCATTTCACACCATACTCAGTTCACACACTTGTAAATCAGAAACCACAATTAGTGCAGAGCTGTAATTTGTCACATAACCCATAGAGATATAAATCATTGCACATGTAAAATTTAAACTGGGTTAGACAACTGAAAGTGAATCAGGGGCATTACTGTTTTTCTTTTTGAACGCCCCTCATAAATATTAATTACTTACGTAATTGATCCAGCGTTGCCCATGTTGAGACATATTACAAATCAGAAGGAATTTATTTAGAAAAAAACATAATATTAAATGTAATCATGTTTACAATAACATTTGGAATATGAAGCCATGTAAAAAAAACAAAAAACCGTTAGCGTGGTGTTGTTACTACCATTGCTTACAGGTAACTATAAAACAATAAATTGATTTAATGAATCGAAAAAAATTAGAATGATTGAAACGTTATTTTAAATGTTAAAAATACCAATAAAAATAATTATATAAATCTTTTTTTTTAATATATCATTTACTAAGATATGAGTTACTTAATTATATATTTATTTCATGAAATGAAGACAATCTACTAAAAAGATTGCTGTGGTGTCCACCTTATGGATAACAATAAACACTTCCTCTTACAATAAAAACCAGAAGAATAAAGCACACGTGGCAGACTGACGTGTAACAATTTTCGTTATTTGTTGTATTTGTTTTTCTTTTGAATATATTTTGTTTCCACTAAACAACAAGTGGCATTGTTCTTTCGGAACCTTACCGATTAATAACAATATCTAAAAATTAATATTTCTGTGCATGTGTGTGTGTGTGTGTGTGTGTGTGTGTGTGTGTGTGTGTGTGTGTGTTACCTCTAGAAAATAATGACAGAAAATCTATATAAAATCATTGACATTTACAGAAGATATATATATATATATATATATATATATATATATATATATATATATATATATATATATATATATATATATATATAAGAGAAAGAAAATTAAAGCTGTAAGTTGAACTTTACAATCCCAATTTATTGTTCGACTGAATACTCCAAAAAACAATTTACAAAGTCCTTATTCTGCGGAGTTTCAAAGAATGTGATTTTTGTTATTCTTCTCATCAGAGGACATAAAGATATCAGCAAATTATATTTGTAGCAATGCTAGAATTTGCTAGTTAAGGCATTAAGTGAAACCACAATTTATTGTAGTTATAAATTGCCAAATAAAATTAAATATATATATATATATATATATATATATATATATATAAACAAACTGCGCATAATATTTCAGCTTGCATGAAAATCCCCTCATGTAAATCCGAAATGCAAAATAGTTCTTTAGAGAGAATGGAGTCCAAAATTAGTCCAGTGTGACGATGCATACAATCCGATTGGAAAGCTTTCAAAACAGCTGAAATAATGAAAATCTTTTTTTCCGGGCAGTGCAGTAGCCCAAAGAGAAGTCTGCCCCCAGTCAAACGCGACCGAAGATTAAAAAAAGAGAAAGCCCGTATGAAAACCTTGAATATATATATATATATATATATATATATATATATATATATATATATATATATATATATATATGATTACTACATTTAATCACATAAATATACGAAGATATAATTTTATGTATGAACTTTTCAGTATTTACTTCAACAGTTCTCGATACATAAGTAGAGCTAAATAGTAAGTTATGAAAATATATATGGCGATTAAGCTACACAGAATATTCTGCATTTCATTCTCGTGAGAATTCGTCAGGTTTATGATTTAAGGTTCAAATAAACAGCTACATAAAGAATTGGAATACACCTTACGAAAGCCTGATTGTCACAGCAGGTGCATAAGCCTGACGAATTCTCACGAGAATGAAATGCGGAATATTCTGTGGAGCTTAATTGCCATATTTTCATAACTTAATATATATATATATATATATATATATATATATATATATATATATATATATATATATATATATATATGTGTGTGTGTGTGTGTGTGTGTGTGTGTGTGTGTGTGTGGGTGACCATTTGGGAAGTCTAGGTGCTGTATGTACCGTGCCAAATTGTAGAAATTTTCAGGTTGGTATCTGGGAGCACATTAATTCACTGGGAGAGATGCACCCCAGTCTTCATTAAGACATGTATCTAGGAGAAGGAAACTCTGATATAAAACCTGCAGGTTACTCTACACTCTGTTCCGTGGCAGTCGTCTGCATCGACAAAGGTTAGCAGTAATACCAAAAGGTGTGGATGGTTCTACACAAAGCCTTCACCACTATAAGCAAATCATCTGTGTGGATTTCCGAGCAACTTAGTTGTTGTGGCAGAAGCTCATACATCAAAATCGACGGGAGAATCCATCATATATATATATATATATATATATATATATATATATATATATATATATATATATATAGAGAGAGAGAGAGAGAGAGAGAGAGAGAGAGAAATAAAAAGGCACAAATCGTATTATGTGTTCATCAACGTTTCGTCTTTATTTCGAGACTTGCTCTGAATGAATGAGATTAAGAAACAAAAAATAGCAGTACAAAATATTTGAAAATATTTCACGTGCAAAGTGTGACGCAGTTCTATTTCAGAAAAAAACGGAAAAAGACGTTAGAAATTCAAAAAGGAGGGGGGGGGCTGACGCTATTAAAGAGAAGGAAATTTTAGTGACGTCATATAGTCGTTAATGTAATTTTTAAAAATATGAACGCAGTTAATATTCTTACTGGAAAAAAGATATATCTGTTGAAATTCAAATATAGGTTTGTAACAGAAATGAAATGAGTGTTTTTTGTTATATAATTTATTGATTGAGATTATATGTATTAATTATTACAGGAGGTGTTTGAATGGTGTGAGAAGGTTAACCATTCAAACACCCCCTGTAATAATTAATACATATAATCTCAATCAATAAATTACATAACAAAAAACACTCATATATATATATATATATATATATATATATATATATATATATATATATATATATTATAAGATAAAATTAAAAGCCAAGAACAATGCGAGATTTTTTTTTTATATAGAGTAAAATTAAATGCAAACAAAAGAAATAAATTTCTTTTTTTTTTTTGTTGTTTGTTTTTTCTTTTTCACACAAATTTTAACTCTAAACAACAGTAATTTTTTTTTCTGTTGTATTCAATGGTGTTGTAAATCTCAATATATTTCAGACTTATTAGTCCATTTTCAAGAGAAGACAGCGGAAGAGTGTTCAAAATCTAATAAGTCTGAAATATATTGAGATTACCTACTCATAATTAATTTGGTTAACCTATTCATTTTATAAAAAATATCTTCCTTATCTTCCTTACCTGTGAGATCTCCAAATTCAAAATGGATGGATATATTTTTTTTTAATTTACCAGTGGTGTATTTATATGATAAGGATTAATCCATTTTACTACTTATCACCCCTACTATTGTTAGTACTTTATATCTTTACATTCTAATTTATTTATTAAAAATATATAAAGGTTAAAATATTTATATCTATATATATTCATTTTTCTTTTTATATAATACAATTTTATACATTACTAATATAGTTTTTGATTTCTTTTATTAATATATTCCGGTCAATTTTATACGATTCAAAAGCATCAGGATAACGAACAAATGCTTTATATATATATATATATATATATATATATATATATATATATATATATATATATATATATATATATATATATATATATCATTCATATATATATTATACTATATATATATAGAGAGAGAGAGAGAAAGAGAGAATCATTTAATTATTATATACATTAGTGAATCTATTATGCCCTTAACTCATTGAAATTTATATTATCAAATATTATTAAATAATATTATATATTATATTATAGTATTAAAATTCCATATGGCGTAATGGAAAATAAAAAGGTATCTGCAGCTTCTCTTCCAATTTTTGGATTTTTACCATATCAAATCACATTTCAATTCCTTTTGACAGATTGATTGTTGCTATTTCTTCTGACGAGTTAAGGGCATAATAGATTCAATGATTGATATAATAATTAAGTGATTGATTTTGCGCTACGAAACAGATACTGTTAAGAATTGTATAAGTCAACTGAATTAAAGGAATAAATTATAAGATGGTCAACATCATGAATTTTGGAATATAACTTTTTGTCATTTATTCTATATATTGCTCTATAATTACATTGAGCTTCTTAAATAAGGATTGATATATAATAAGAAAATATATTTCTACAGAAATATATATATATATATATATATATATATATATATATATATAACATTTTAGCCAGTGAAAGCAATTAAAAGTTATGGCACATTGGCCTACAATAAGTTTTTTGTGCCTAATTCGATCTAATATACTTAAATTTATGCCCATTTTTACATTAAGTATTAATCCTTACTCTGCATCGAACGGATACCATAATACTTGATTCGTTGCACTTCATCATAACAAAGATTTCCACAAAATTTTAGCCAGATCGGCTCTGTAATTCCGAAGAAAAATTGGTACAGACAAAAAGACAGACACAAGCTAAGAGAAATACAATATAGGTTATGCCGCTTTGCAATTTTTTTTATTTTAAGCAATAAGCACCCATCTCAAGATTTAATGAAATACGAGGTGCCTTCAATAAGTTTCTAGAAATTTTTTTACAGCCATTTAGAATTGTCATAGACTCTTGGAAATTCAATATGTTATTGTTATACATCTTATGAGATGATTGACCAATTTTTATGATTTCAGGTCCAAATGAACAGCTACTGCAGAAATTTGAATACACTTTACTAAAACCTGATTGTCACAGCTGTTGAATTTCAAAAATGCAATCTGGACGTGAGGACACTGTAGAAGAACGATATGTATTAAAATTCTGTTTTAAACTTAAAAAAAAAAAATGGCACAGAAACATATGGAATGCTTCAGATTGCTTTTGGACCATCTTGCATGAATTGAGCATCAGTTTTTGAGTGGCAGAAGAGATTCAAGGAAGACGGAGTCTGTGAGGGATTAATGAGAGGTGTGGGAGGAGTAAGGATATCAGAACACCAGTTTGTTAGATAAAGGAAAACCTTAGCGGCTGTCATTATGAGACAATTGAGGAGATGAAAAGTACTGTGATGAGGGTCATTGACACGCTTACACAGGAGGAATTCTATGTAGCTTTCCAGAAGTTGTTGGAACGGTGCAACAAGTGCATTGCAGTCGGAGGAGATTACTTCAAAGGGGACTAGAGTTTCATGTGTGTACTATCAATAAAAGTGCCCATACGAAAATGTCTGGAAACCTGTGTAAGACACCTCGTAGCCCCAAAATACCAAAATAGACACGATTAAGTGAGGGAGACAGTACATTTGTTACCATATCTGGGCAGGAGCTGCTAAAAACAGCCTATCCTGCCTTGACAGAGTACAAAATAGACTTCGTGGCTTAGTGGGGGATACCCTTTTCTCTACCCTGCAACCTCTCTCCCACAGAAGAGACGTTGCGAGCCTATCCTTGTTTTATCGTTATTTCCATGGCAGGTGCTCATCTGAACTCCAATCTCTGGTCCCTCCTCGCCAATCTTTCACGAAAAACACCCGTCTAGCTGAATCCACTGTGAAAAATTTCCCCCACTCTATATCTGTGCCTAAATCAAAACGCGGATTCCATGAACAAAGCTTCTTTCTTAGAACTGCACGCCTGTGGAACTCTGTTCCGTCTGCCTGCTTCCCACCGGACTACAACCTGGATGTCTTCAAGTCCAATGTTAACAAATTCCTAATGAACCGCCCCCTTAAGTAAACACTTCATCAAATCTCCACACTAACGTAATGTACTTGCAATAACCCTTATCCCTGAGTGGCTTCCGGGCCTTGATAAGTGGTGATCACTGTGTAAAAAAAAAACAAAAAAACATTATGAATTATGAAAGCAACTGCAACTTGAACACCCAGACGAATGGTGCAAGCAAAAACCGGCAGCAGTACTTGAAAACAGAAACCACAAAATCCTATGGGACGTGGACTACAAAAAGATAAACCCTGTTGCACTATTTTTTATAATCAGGTATGATCCCGCACAGTCGGGCGATTCTATTTATAAACGATGCTGCAAGGAACTGACCAATCGAATTAATTCACGTTCTGCTACCAACCAATCAGAAACCAGAATTGCTCCATAAATATTAAACCTTTCTGTAGCAACTTCGCATATATTTTTTTCATGTCAACACGGGAAGAATCTTTTGCTCTGTAGATTCCAACTTGAGAACTGTTTACTGAGAACCAGTCACCTCCAGGACTTGTGTAGAACATCTAACCATCGGAAACTGTTCTGAAACTAAACATGGCTTACACTTCTAGAAACCCACCCACGCCAGATGTCATAACAAGAAGGAAAAGTCCTGACAAATGTTTATAAATGTTTTCTATAAAATCGGTTCAATATGATAATAAATAATTATGATACATATTAGTCATATTCCCTTAGACGTTTCTGCAGAACTCCACACACAAAATCATGTCTTTGCAACTTGATTCTTTCGCTATCATTTCTTCATTATCACACACTGATGCCATCTTTAACGTGACGCAGTAATTTGTTTCAAAAGACCCCCCCCGCGTTATTAGAAAACAATATTCTAATTTTGTGATAATAATTTCTTGATGTACGAAAAAAAAAAGAAGAAAGAAAAGGAACCACCATGACATAAATTGCAATCGCATTCCTGCGATGACACATTGCATTGGATTTGGCGAATTTTTCAATTTTTATTCCAAATATGAAAAGCAGCGAGCAGTCAAGTGATTCAGTGCACCAACGATTTCACACCAACCCTGACCCATCGCTCATCATGACTGACACCCGCATCAGTGATCCCAGGCTCCATATGTGATCACAGCCTGTTTAGTTGATGGTGGGTCACTTTGTTTTCACCACACACACACACACACACACACACACACACACACACACACACACACTATTCATATATATATATATGTATATATATATATATATATATATATATACTAGCAAAACTACCCATCGTTGATTGGGTTCAAAAACAGCCTACAGAAAAATGGACTCTGATTTATGAAAGTATGATAGGTTATCAAAAGGAAGGGTTGTAAATTTGGGTTGAATTTGGGGGTAACAAAACCAAAGCAAAATATGATGAAAGTAAAAATAAAATAGATAAACCCCATAATTTATTATACCATACCTGTTCACACTGAAACACTTATCACAATATTCTGTGGATCTATATTAAAAAACCTTGTAAAACTTTGTGACATATTTCCATTCTATGCAGGTCAGGTGCGAACAAACACCCCATAATTTTATTATACCATATTTCTTGAAACTGAAACATAATTATCAAAGTGTACTTATGCAGACAGATATGAAAAGTCTTTATTAAAGTTTGTGCCTATTTCCATTCTATGGAGGCCAGGCGCGAACGCAGACCCCACAATTTTATTATACCATCCCTATTTAAGTTAAAACATACTTATCAAAGTATTATTATGTACATCTATATCAAAAACACTTGGCATAAATAACCCTTCGGTTCGGTTAAATCCATGGTGCGTTTCACCCAGTAGAAAGCATAGAACGGAAAAGCACGGTAAAATTCCATTCCATTTTTTTAAGCAACTACGAAGTAAAGAAAACCCAAACTAGTGTTCCTTCATAACTGTCCCTTGTGAACGATCCCGGAAATGATGTAAGTGGTGGCGGGGGAAGGAGGAATTAATTAGAGAGAAAAGATTTTACTACTTCCATGGATTTTAACCGATTGTGGCAGTTAACACTCAGCAGAAAAAATATAGGAATCTACGATTATCGAGGAAGTGGAGAGGTAATATGCCTATAACACACCTCAGATATTGTGCTGCAGTTTGTGCATATTACATTTGCATGAAAAGTCTTGATTTTTAATCCTATTAAGGTCAAAATCATAGGGGGAAAAATGAGTTCATTTTATATATATAGGAATTATATATTATGAGGAATAATTTGCCCGGTGGATTAACTCTCAAAATAAATAAATAAATAAATAAAAAATCAAGTAAATAAATAATCAAATAAATAATAATGATAATGTAATTCATCGAATACCGTCTGTGTTTGTTTACAATAGCACGTCAGCTGATATTTGGGTTTGACGATGAATGCCCTGTAAACTCACTTCTGGTTAATGTTTAGTTTTAAAAATGTGCAATCAAAGAAATAATTTGCGGTGATTTTAAATGGTACCTTTTCTTTAATCGTAAATTGAATTCATTTATAAGAAAAATGAAAATTAAATGGTGAACATGGGCTTGAACTCAGGATCATCCGAACTGTAGTCCGATGCTCTATCACTGAGCTATGCTTCCAGATATTAACACGTCTAATTTTTTCTAAGAAGAAATTATTTGTTGAGATTAGGTGCAACCTAAAATATCATCCTATAAAAATTATTTTTTATTTATAAGAAAGAAAATTTTTAAGATCGGACTTTTTCGATTTTCGATACTTAGCGGACGAATTTCTGTATAAAACATATCCAAGAACACTGCCAAACATATAAATTACTTTTGTGTGAAATTTGCAAAAGATAGGCTCAGTCGTTTCGGAACCTATAAGGAAGAAATTCACACCCACCTACCCAAAGTGACTATATATATATATATATAGTCTGTTTATTATACAAATATTATTGGTTACATATGTGCATGGTTCTGGATATGACGTTAAACTATATCCGATGGTGAGGCCCCAGCTTGCGGGCTTTGGAGAGTATGGAGTCACCCCTTAATTGCCATTGTTCCCAGGTCCACTCTGACCCGGAGTGGTAGTACCTGTTAGGGTCTCAACTATGAGTTGAATAGAAACTAACTTGAAAAAAAAACAAAACAAATATATTCTATTAAACATTTTTTCTCTAAAATCACTGGATTCGGCATTAAATAACCAGAAAAGGGTTGATATGCAGTAAAACAAAACCAACCAACCAACCAACCAACATATGTGCATACATGTTTCGTATGAGTCCCAGACCAAAGAAGGAAACTTATTTATTTATTTTTTTTTTTTTACATGGAGTTCACCACTTATCAAGGCCCAATGGCCACTCGGGGATAAGGGTTATTGTGTGTACAGTACTCAATGGGATAGTGTAGCAATAGTATTGGAGAATTGGTAAGGTGTCATTACTTAGGCGGGTGGTTCATCAGGAATTTGTTTGTGTTGGATTTGAAGACATCCAGGTTCAAGTCGGGAGGGAAACAGGCAAGCGGAACAGAGTTCCACAGGCGTGCAGTTCTAAGAAAGAAGCTTTGTTTGTGGAATCTACGTTTTGATTTAGGCACAGATAAGGAGTGGGGAAAATTATTGATGGTGGTTTCAGCTAGTCGGGTGTTTTTTGAAAAAGATTGGCGAGGGGGGACCAGAGAATGGAGCTCAGATGAGCACCTGCCATGGAAATAACGATAGAAAAAAGGCTCGCTACGTCTCTTCTGTGGGAAAGAGGTTGCAGGGTAGAGAAAAAGGCATCCCCCACCAAGCCACGAAGTCTATTTTGTACTCTGCCAAGGCAGGATAGGCTGTTTTTAGCAGCTCCTGCCCAGATGTGGCAGCAGTACTCAATCTTTGGACGTACTTGGCTCTTATATAGATAGAGAATTGCATCATTAGTGAAATATCTTCTGGAGCGGTAGAAGGATCCCACCATTTTCCCAGCGACCTTGGCCACAGATTTGATGTATGCATTCCATTTAAGATTAGGAGTAAAGGTCAAACCCAGAAGCTTATCAAAACATGGAACCTCCTCTAGACGAGAGCCATCCATTTCAGTTGATGCCAGATGGGGATCAGAGCGTTTATGATAGGAGCTTGGTCTTAGATGCATTAAAGGTAACTAGCCACCTCTTTCCCCACTGTACCATGCGCTCAAGATCAGAAGAGAGAGAATCAGAGAGAACATCATCATTTATGGCCTTTGATGTGTTGCCATAGATGGTTGTGTCATCAGCATAGACGTCAACGAAGGATTTTAGTATGTGTTTTGGGAGATCATTGACGTAGATCAGGAAAAGAGTTGGGCCCAGTATGGACCCCTGAGGGACACCATCATTAATACTGTGGGCCTCACATTTCTGCCCATCAACCACTACTTTTATGAGCCTATCGGAGAGAAATGATTTAATGATCGAGAAAACATTTCCAGTTATACCGTAGCTGGAAATCTTGTGTAGTAGGCCTTTATGGCAAACCTTATCGAAAGCCTTTGATATGTCGAGACCAATTGCCCTAGAAATTAAGCCTTTGTCGAGAGATTCACTAATCCTATGAGATATGACCGTTAGCACATCTGCTGTAGATCTAGCAGAACGGAAACCATATTACATATTGCTAAGAAGGTTATTTCTGTTGAGGTGGTTGACTACTTCTCTATTTATTGTGGATTCCAGCAACTTACTCATGACACACAGGAGACTTATTGGTCTGTACTGAGAGGAGGATGACTTATCACCTAAATTCTTAAATACAGGTTATACTGATGAGGTTTTCCAGGGTGTTGGAAAGCACTTCTCCTTAAGGCAACGCTTAAACAGTTTGGTAAGTATGGGGGCAAGTTCTGGTTGCAATTTTTTTAACACTATAATTGAAATACCGTCAGGACCAGTTGCTTTACTGGAGTCACAGGATCACAATTCAATTTCTTTTGTATATAAATAAATATCTGGGTGTAGGTTATACTTTGAAAGAAAAGGAGGTTGTATAGTTTAGTATTTTGTATAGACAGTAGTGTTTTTTTGGAGGGAGGTATGGTAAACAAAGAGAGTATATATATATTAGGTTGACAAGAAAGATCTTGCGGAATTTGTAATTTTGATTTAAAATGATGCATTTTCAAATACGTTTTCTTATAATACCTTCACTTTATATATCATTTTAAAAGGAGTTTCTCGCTCTATATAATTGGTTAAATTACAATCGTTTTAAACAATTGTTGTTTTTTTCAGAACGTTGAATACAAGATGAAAAACACAAATTCGCATAATTTTATATTTCAATTCAAGCTAGGCAAAAAAACTGCTGAAACAGCTCGCAATATCAACAAAGCATTCGACTCAGGAACGATTACTGAACGCAAATCACAATGGTGGTTTAAGAAATTTTGTGGCGGCGAGGAGAGTCTTGAAAATGATGAGCGTAGTGGTCGGCCATCGGATGTTGATAACGATCAATTAAGAGCTTTAGCCGAAATCAATCCATGCACAACTGTTCGAGAACTTGCATTTGAATTAGACGTAACATATACGACGATTTCAACCCACTTGAGAGACATTGGAAAGACAAAAAAACTTGATAAATGGGTGCCTCAAGAATTGGATGACAACCAAAAGAAACACCGTTATGAAGTGTAATCTTCCCTTCTTTTACGCAACAAAAATGATCCGTTTCTCGACCGGGTTGTGACTTGCGATGAAAAGCGGGTTCTTTACGACAACCAGCGATGCTCAGCTCAGTGGTTAGATGCTGACAAAGCTCCACAACACTTCCCAAAGCCCCATAACACTTCCCAAAGCTCCACAACACTTCCCGAAGCCCCATAACACTTCCCAAAGCTCCACAACACTTCCCGAAGCCCCATAACACTTCCTAAAGCTCCACAACACTTCTTGAAGCCAGAGTTGCACCAAAAGAAGGTCATGCTGATTGTTTAGTGGTCTGCGACAGGTCTCATCCATTACAGTTTGTTGAATGCAGGCGAAACCATTACGGTGAAGAAGTACTGTCAACAAATTGATGAAATGCATCAGAAACTTCGACAACAACACTCAGCATGACTCAACAGAAAAGGCCCAATTCTCTCCCCATGACAATGCCCGACTGCACTTTGCTAAACCGACCCTGCTGAAGTAGAATGAATTGGGCTACAAAACTCTGCCTAATCCGCCATACTCTCTTTTTCCGACTACCACTTTTTTAAGTATCTCAAAAACTTTCAAAACCCTAAGGGATATCAAAAACGCCTTCAGCGACTTCATCGCCACCAAAACTCAATATTTTTACATTACTGGCATAAATACAAAATGGTTTGTGTTGGCAAACGTGTGTTGATTCTGATGGTGCTTATTTCGATCAATAATTTTTTTTGTTTGGGCTGAGATATGGTCATTTGAATTTTAAAATTAAAAACCGCACAAACTTTCTTGTCAACCTGATATTAGTGGCCTGGCAAGGCAACAAAGTAGAGAACCAAGCAAAAAAAAAAAAAACCCTAAGTAAAATTCATCATAAAGCAACAAAACTGAAGCTAGTCTGCCAGGACACGGTATATACAAATGTGGGCAAATTTGGGCATATTTTATTGGTTTAAAAGTATAGCTTCTTTTTTATCAATTGTCATAAGATTTTAACCATAGAATAGTATTATAATATTCAAGAAGCTTACAAATTTTCATGTAGTTTCACGCCATAAAACCAAAGATATGAGCATTTCAATATTCGATTTGGCTACGAGTATATATATATATATATATATATATATATATATATATATATATATATATATATATATATATGCATATATATATGCATATATATATACATATATATACATACATATATATACATATATATATATACATATATAAATATATATGTATGTATGTATGTATGTATATATATATATATATATATATATATATATATATATATGCATGAGTAAAAATAAAATAAAAGTACCAACGATGGTTGACGTTATGTTGTTTGAGAAGGAAAACCGAAGAATTTATAAAATAAAATCAACGTTTCGTCCCTATTGCAGGGGACATCATCAGGATTTCAAAAGGAAATATGCAGAAGAAAACGATCATAGACCATACGCGCCTGAAAAGGAAGCAATATTAAAAAAAAATTAATATTGTTTCCTTTTTTATGGTCTATGATCGTTTTGTTCTGCATATTTCCTTTTGAAATCCTGATGATGTCCCCTGCAATAGGGGCGAAACGTTGATTATATTTTATAAATTCTTCGGTTTTCTTTCTCAAACAATATATAAATTTGTATTCCTGTCTGTTTGTTTGTTTGTTTAGTCACAATTTGATTAATATATACAAAACGTCCATTACTTTACTCTTCCATTTATTTTTATATATAGTATTATTCTTGCAAAATATACAATTAAGAGGTTATCTTATTTGCATATTACATTAAGGAAAATTGATTTTGCTAAATGTCAATATGTTAGTTAATGTTTCTTGCAAGAGAATTGTTTTAAGTGTTCTATGTAAAATTGTTATTTAATAAATGTTGAATAACAATTATATTGATAATATATTTAATTTAATTTATTTGGAATTATTATTTCCGACATCGACTTTTTTAAAAACGGGCGAGAGTTATTTTCCCCCTGAAAACATCGAAGCATAAAAAAAGTTAAAACAAACTCTTCACTAAATAAAATAATTTGGTAATCTCTATAAGTTTCTAGCGTTAAAAAATAATTCCGTGTAGACAGAAAAATGTTTTTCTTTCTTCTTTTTAAAATATTTAAACAAACAAACAAAAAAAAACACGAATAAACTGAAAAGATTTTATTTATTTGTTTTTATTATTCTTGAAATGGTTATACAGATTTTTTTTTTACTTTCCGGCAATTGAAACTTAAGCCACACTGTTAGAAACAACCCCACCAAAAAAAAAAAGAAAAAGAAAAAAAGCAAATCAAAAATTTCCTTTATTTACAAGAAAAGCCAGTTCAAAAAGTGCCTTTACATCAAAAAAAAAAAAAAAAAGAAGAAGAAGAAAGAAAGAAACAGACGCACGTATTAATATTTATAAACGTTATTTTTCAAGGCCAAAATACTTTTTCCTTTCATTCGCATTACAGGTTCGAGCCTACCTACGTCGCTAATTTTTTTTCTTTCTTCTTTTTTTTTGTGGTCGCTCAGGCACTTGCTGCTATTTTTTATTGAAACAAAAGTTGTTTTTATTTATTTATTTTTTATTTCCAGCACACGGGCAACAAAAGAGCTCAATATCCGTTCTGCCGAAATACTGGTGGAGAGGGTATCACGTACTTCTTTTTTTGGGGGGGGAGGGGGGCGATTACATTTACGTGTTTTTATCCGTTCCTTTATTTTTAAAATTGTTGTGGAAATATAGACGTTGCCCATGATGAAAATGATTAATATCCTTAGTGTATAGAAGGTGTATTCCAAACGAAACTTCATGTCGACGTATGTATATATATATATATATATATATGTATATATATGTATATATATATATACATATATATATACACACACACATATATGTATATATATATGCACACACACACACACACACACACACATATATATATATATATATATATATATATATATATATATATATATATATATAAATTCGAAACTCCGCGGATTAAGGACTATCCAACATATATATATTTGCACTTTTACTTCAACACCTGATAATGATTCATGGACGAATCGAAAGCGCTTGTGACAGCAACAATTATGGAATTTTTATTAATATTTTTGATTTTGATATGAAAAAAAGATTATACGGGAAATCTAAAAATTAAAAAAAGAATCATGAAGCAAAGTGTCTCCGTTGCATTTAATAATATTTTCTTGAATATATATATATATATATATATATATATATATATATATATATATATATATATATGAGCAAACAGTTAATAAATATGTTAAAAACACTTTAAAATGAGTTAAAAACATATTTAATCTGAAAAGGAAACACTAGATAAATGGATAGTCCTTAATCTGCGGAGTTTCGAAGAAATACTCTCCTTCTCATCAGAGGGTAGTTTTGAAGTTTTACATTTGGATTTTACCGTCACTGGATTTTTTATCTTCCACCAGAATATCCATTCACGTGTAATCACCTTTTTCTTTACCATATTCTCTCTGCTTCACTTTTTTGTTTTCAAGTAAGATCTTTGACTTACTTGTTGTTTCATCAAATACTTCTGCATGCAAAATCCGATCCCGCATTTTGCTAATTCCTACCCTCTGATGAGAAGGAAAGTATTTCTTCGAAACTCCGCGGATTAAGGACTATCCATTTATCTAGTGTTTCCTTTTCAGATTAAATATGTTTTTAACTCATTTCAAAATGTTTTTTAACATGTTTTATTAACTGTTTGCTCATATTTAAGCTTTATTTCCTATTTGGTTTTATCGAGCTTTTACATCTGGCTGAGATAATTTTATAAATATTATTTCTTCAATATTTATAATATACTTTAATTTTACAATCTTGGAGCATTTTGGTAAATTTAATTGTAATTTTTATATATATATATATATATATATATATATATATATATATATATATATATATATATATATAATTCGTCAGGTATAAGTCTGACGAATTTTCACGAGAATATTCTGTGTAACTTAATCGGCATATATATTTTCATAACTTACAACCTAGCTCTACCTATGTATTGAGCACTGTTGAAGTAAGTACTAAAAAATTTACGCATAAATTATATCTTCCTATATTAATTTATGTAATTAAATTAAGTATTCATATATATATATATATATATATATATATATATATATATATATACCCAAAACCTCTGGCCTTGATGGAGGGGAGACTAAAACTTGCTGCAGACTTTATTCCAAATATTTCTCATATGTTAGAACTCCTCTCTTTGATTTTGATACATAAAGTAAATTTCAAAGTATATAAGGATTATTTGATACTAGAGATATTCATAATCGTACCCTATTTCCAAAAGAAGGGAGATATAACATATGAGAAATATTTATAATTGTTGTTTTTTCAGATCATTTGAAACCATAGCAGCAAATTTTAGTCTCTCCTCCATCAAGGCCAAAGGATTTGAGGAATATCAGATATTTTATAATTCATATACAAAACTAGGAAAACAAATGATTATGATTGAAATATTTTATGGCTGTTAAAAAAAAGTGCCAAAAATAGGTTCTGGATTATGGATGATCCCCTTAATGTGCTAATGTTACATAGTCCACTGACTACATATAATGATAGAAGATATATCGAGATACAGGAATGGGTATGTTTGATCTGGCAGAACAGTGGTTCATTAAAACTGTGGGGTCTGCGTTCGCACCTGGTCCACAAAGTATGGAAATAAAAAATTTAAAAATAAAAAAAAAACGTTTACAAGTGTTTTTGATATAGATGTACATAATAATACTTTGATAAGTATGTTTTAACTTAAATAGGGACGGTATGATAAAATTGCGTTCGCGCCTGGCCGCCATAGAATGGAAATAGGCACAAACTTTAATAAAGACTTTTCATATCTATCTGCGTAAGTATACTTTGATAATTATGTTTCAGTTTCAAGAAATATGGTATAATAAAATTATGGGGTGTTCGTTCCTGCCTGACCTCCATAGAATGGAAATATGTCACAAAGTTTAACAAGGTTTTTTAATATAGATCTACAGAATATCGTGATAAGTGTTTCAGTGTGAACAGGTATGGTATAATAAATTATGGGGTTTATCTATTTTATTTTTACTTTCATCATATTTTGCTTTGGTTTTGATACCCCCAAATTCAACCCAAATTTACAACCCTTCTTTTCATAACCTATCAATACTTTCATAAATCAGAGTCCCCAGTCAACGACGGGTACTTTTGCTAGTATATATATATATATATATATATATATATATATATATATATATATATATATATTATAATGTGTTTCTGTATAGAAATTACTAGAATGCTTAATTACGTGTGTAAGTGTATAATACATTAGTTTAATCGCCCACCTTACTTTAAGATCATCGACTAATAAGAAGTTATGCTTAGTATTCATTATCTCTATGGGCTGGATTATCATGACATCGCAGGTATCAATAAACGAGCAAATAAATACATAGTATTATTTAAAATATAAATTAATTAAACAAGTTTTAAAATATATATATATAAAATAAACTCAAGACCAATATTTTTTAAGAAAGCTCAATACTAAGTAGATCTTTACAAATATTTATTACATGAACATTGGATTGGTCTACTCAAATACAACTACGTTTCTGCATCCTTTTGCTTCGTCAAAGCCGAAAGATGAGACTGAAAATAAAATTTTGCAAATAAAATAGAATTAGAAATATGAACTCATCATGCTTTCTAACAACCAGTAGCATATCGGACGAAATTTGGTCGCCCGGCAAACCGATTTAACGGATTCATTTGATATTGCGATGGGATCAGTAGATACTGCATGGTGTCCGACTTAGTAAACCTGTTTGTTTGATATAAACTAATATAAACCAATAAAATTTATATAAACTAATAAACTCTACAGAGAGTAATGTTAATGGTGTAGGGTTATATAGGGATGATGGTCTAAAATACTACAAATTTTAAAGCATTTTGCGTAAATGCAACAAACACTTACCATTGATTAGCAACGACCATTTTTTTTTTTTACTAAAATTTTGATGACAATAAGCTTCCCCAAAGTGCCAGAACTCTCCACACATTTTTAATGGAGTGCTCTTCTTCATTAACCCTTCATAACTATTTGGTATGGTATTGGCCTAGGCTTATGCCATCATATTGTATGCTTTTGAAGAGGTGTAAGAACAGTTCAAGAAATTTCTTGCAGTTTTTATTTTTCTAGTTTTTTTTTTGTATTTGTATTGCAACTTCCATGCTGTTTATGAGGGGTGGTTTCTGCTTTCAAAGATTTTAACTGTTTTTATCATTATTTTATCATTATAATTGTTGTTGTTCTTCTTTGTATCATTATTATTATTTGTTCTCACACAAATCATTATCAGAGATTATACTGACAACAACCGGTGGTGTTCTCTACAGTCTGAGTGACAATAACTCTCTCCGGATTTCCAGTACTCTCCACCTTTTTCGATGAGCTTTGCAAATGAATTTACATTATCCCAATAGTCACTTGCCATTGACTTCTTGCTAGCAATTTTGGTGGCAATAAGCCTCCTTAAGGTCCCAGTTCTCTTTGCATTAATCCAATGGAGGTCTGGATAGTGCTTTCTCTCCTTGATCTTTCCATCTTCCTTGACCTTTCTCAACTACTTGATATGATGCCAGTCGATGGCAATACTACAATTTCTTTTTTTTTTATATATTATAGTGAGTGAGGGATGAATTTTGCAGTTTCAGTTTTCTTGATTTTATGCAATGTGCTTCTATCTTTTTGTTTTAATTCTGCTGAAGTTCCTATATTGTCGATTAGCGTTTGTCGCTCATGTGGATTAGTTTTTACATTCAAGCTTTTTCCGTAAGATTTTAGCATTACTGTCTTTTGTGCCGTCTGAGTCTTACCCTTGATTCCGATTTCTCTCATTTTTTTTCAAAGTTCTTAGGACTGTTCTTAGTCTCCTCAAAGTTCCAGTCCTCTCCATCTCTTGCTTGCAATGAGCATTGGTATTCATCGGAATTTGGGTGGAGGTCTGGTCAGTGCTTTCTCTCCTTGGTCTTTTCATCTTCCTTGATTCTTCTCGATTACTTGATGTAATGTCAGTCGATGTCAACACCAAATCTTTTTTTTTTGGGGGGGGGGTGTACTGTTTGCAGTTTCAGTTTTCTTGGTTTCACGTTGTGTTCCCCTATCTTTTTGTTTTACAGTTCCCATATGTTCCATTAGCATTTGTCGCTCACGTGGATTATTTTCTACTTTCAAAGGTTTTTCGTAAGATTTCAGCCGTTCCGAACAAAACCGTCCGTCGTATTGTCTCAGTTTTCCTTTTGATTCTGATCTCATCTATTCTTTTTTTCCAAGTTCTTTAGGACTGTTCCTAGTGCTCCTATAATTATTGGTATTACATTGATTTCCTTCATTTTCCATATTCCTTTCAAGCATCTGGAAAGTTCCGCATATTTGTTTCACTTTTCTGTTTCTTTGACTTTCACCCTATGGTCTGCTGGAACGCCAAAATTTTACAATTTGGCAGTGTCTTTTCTGGTTTTGTTAATTATCATTTATTTCCTATCGGATCAAGTGACCTTGTTTCTCTTGGGAACTTTTTCGCTAACCTTTACTTCTTTCACCTCTCCTTCCCGGGTTCATTCCATTCTGCCGACACGGACATTCATTCTTCCATCTTTCTTTTCCACACACATAATCCAATGACCAACTTCCCTCAAATGCAATAAAAAAAAACTAAAACCACTAAAAAGAATAATCCTGGGAATTCTGATCTCTTGGAATTTACTGATTTTCCAATAAACGGAAAATCTTATGCTAAAATGTTACATGAGAGTTTTTTTTTTCTTTTCCTTTGGATTCAACTCACCGATAAGCGATGTGCTAAGGCCGCCGCTGCCGCCGCTGCTGGGAAGTTCCGAGGGTCCGCCTGCTGCTGCCGTTGCCATTGCTGTTGCAATTTTCTGATGGTTTTTGTACATCTTGCAACTACTGCAAATTTCTGCCGGTCTGTCAGCTGCACATTTGTGCCGTTTGGTGCTTGGTTCGATTGCACTTGGGAAGCTGGCAATAATTGATGCAGAATAAAGTGAAGCGTTTTGTTGCTTTTCGTTGTTTTTTTTTCTTTTCTGTTATTGTATTTATAGAAAACTTATTCACATCAATCCACATTTCAAAAGTATTCATGGTTTCAAACAAAAAGAAAAATTATTCTTTAAAAATTCAACCTTTAAAAAAAAAAAAAAATACAGGAAAATCTGTATGATGTACGTGGCTGCCATGGAACAAAAATGGTGTATTCCAAAAATCACACAAATTATCAAGTATTTTTTTTATATATAGAAAATTAGATTTTTAGCGATTTTAATAGTAAATTATAGGTATTTAAAAGGTGGATCTCAGTAGTTCGAATTGGGTTGTATCCGCCCTATTTATTAAATATGGCCAATCAAAATGCAACATGTCGTTTTGTCATAAAATTTTATCTTTTTAGCCAAATTAATTTTTTAACCAAAAAATTTTATCTTTTTAATCAAGTAATTTTTTAACCAAAAGTTAAAAAAATATTTGATCAATTTAGGTGATTTTTGCAATATGACATATTCGTTCTGTGGCGGGGACATAAATCATAAAGATTTTTTTTTTTTTTTTTTTTCAATTAGGTTGAATTCTGGACTTGCACCAAAAATTATAATAAAATGAAAAAAATCTGTTTTGTAGTTTATTTTAGATGAGGATTGATAATTTATTTGGTTTCGTTTGATTTATATATATTTATTCATGGTGTTTGGTTTGGTTGTTTTGTAGGGGAAAATTGTTTTTTTTTGTTGTTGTTTTTTACTCTGCAGAACATAATTGGGTTATGCAAAAGAAAAGAAAAAAACAATGACATTAATGTTTGGTGCGTTTAAGTCAGGAAGCCGATATCTTCAGACAGCCTGATCGGGTAGCATCATGGGATCATTCAGACTACTATGTTCATCTTGGTTTGTTATTTTCTCAACGGTTTGGCTGATATCACTTCCAATAATTTTAGGTGATCTTTTCGAAATTCAGAATCTTTCTGGCGACTTTTGGAACTGCTATGGAATTTTGGACTGAACCATAAATAGTTCTACACAACCATGGCTGTTAGAATACGAACAATCTACCCCCACTTCAAATTTCTCTATGGAGTCCAGAGCATAATATAAAGATTCACAAATTCCAAAGGCTTCACCTAAACAAAAAATCGGAGGTTACATCGGCCGAAACGTTGTGAAAATGACACCCAAGAAGAGATTAGTAGTCTGATAACATTACATAACACAAATTTTTTTGGAAACTGTATTATTATTATTAATTATTATTATTAACATTAATTATTATTATTATTATTAATTATTATTATTATTATTAATTATTATTATTAACATTAATTATTATTACTAATATTGTTATTAATATTAATTATTATTATTATTATTATTATTATTATTATTAACATTAATTATTATCATTAATATTATTATTAACATTAATTATTATTATTATTATTATTATTATTATTATCATTATTATTATTATTATTATTATTATTATTATTATTAGTAGTAGTAGTAGTAGTAGTAGTAGTAGTAGTAATAGGAGGAGGAGTTTTCACATAGGCCATCAACAAATAATAATTTTCTTTGAAAACAACATGTGGTGTTTCCTAAAGTCTAAGTGCCAACAAGTCTTTCCAGATTTTCAGTACTCTCCACCTCTTTTGAATAGCTTTGCAAATCAATTTGCGTTATCGAAGCAGTCATTTACTATGGATTTCTCGTTGGCAGCGACTGTTGGTTTTCACTGGAATTTTAATAGCAATAAGCCTCCCCAAGGGCCCAGTCCTCTTTGCACTCATCCATTGGAGGTTTGATTAGTGCTTTCTCTCCTCGGTCTTACCATCCTTCTTGACTCTCCATGACTAGTTGGTGTCGTACCAGTTTATGCCGACACTTTTATTATTATTAATTTCTTGGGGTGGGGGTGGGGGAATAACTTACAATTATACAATTTCATTTTTTTTATTTTATTTGGTGTTTCTTTGTGTTTCATTTCTTAAACGATTTCTGTGCGGCTGTTTAGCATTTGTCACTCATATGTATTAGTTTTCCCATTCAAGGGTTTCTTTAATATTTCAGCCATTTTCATTATTGTTGCCCGTTGTATTTTCTCAGCTATTCTTCTGATTCCAATCTCCCCCATTCTTTTTTTAAAGTTTTTCGGTATTGTTCCTAGTGCTCCTGCTATTATTGGTGTTATCTTGATTTTCTTCATTTTTCACATCTCTGGTCAGCTCTTTGTTTTGTTTCTCTGTCTCCTTGATATTCACATTTGTGGTTTGCTGGAAGAACGAAATCTACAATCTGATAGGACTTTTCCTTCTTGTTAACTATTATGGCATCCGGTCTTCTTGCATAGATGGGTTTATCTGTTTGTATGTCCACGTCCCATAGGATTTTGTGATTTTTATTTTCAAGTACTGCTGCCGGTTTTTGCTTGCACCATTTGTCTGGGTGTTCAAGTTGCAGTTGTTTACATAATTCGTAATGTACTGTCTCCCTCACTTAATCGTGTCTATTCTTATATTTTGAGGGCTACGAGATGTCTTCAATAAGTTTCCAGATTTTTTTCATATGAGCACTTTTATTGATTGTACACACATGAAACTCTAGTTCCATTCAAAGTAATCTTCTCCGGCTGCAATGGACTTGTTGTACCAGTCTTGATGTCCATCTTGATCATGACAACGTCTTTCTTACTCACCTTCTTTCAGCACCCTTGCGACAAACTTGGCACAAATCTTCTGCATCTTCAGTTCCTAACGAATAATAGTGTGTACAGTTCCCACACTGATATCACACTGTGTACTTATTGTCTTTATAGACACAAGACGGTCCTTAGCCATGAAAGTCTTTATTTGACCAATCCACTCAGGTGTTCTGAGTTCCCTACTCCTCCCAAACCTCTCATCATCCCTCACAGTCTCCCAGCCTTCCTTGAATCTCTTATGCCACTCACAAACTGATGCTCAATTAATGCAAGATGATCCGAAAGCAGTTTGAAGCATTCCATACGTTTCTGTGACATAGTTTCAAGTTTAAAACATAATTTTATTGCATATCTTTCTTCTAAAGTTTCTTCAGGTCCAGATTGCATTTTTGAAATTCACTAGCTGTGACAATCAGGCTTTAGTAGGGTGTATTCCAATTCTTGTTGTAGCTGTTTATTTGAACCTGAAATCATAAAAATTAATCAGTCATCTCATAAGATGTATAGCAATAACATACTAAATTTTCAAGAGTCTACGACAATTTTAAATGCCTGTACAAAAAATGCCTGAAAAATTATTAAAGGCACCTCATAGTTTGATGCATTCGCTTATCATGTGGTTTATTGTTTTTTTTCTCTGTCCACAGAATCTGCATTTGCTGTTTTCTTGTATCTTGTTGATCGTTGCTTTGATGTGGTTGATTCTAATCATATTTTCTTGCATGGCTATTATTAGACATTTAGTTTCCTTTTCATAGCCAAGTCTAAAGTTTTTGTTAGTGTCATCTTTTGTCAATGAAAACGGCTCAAAATCCTTGAACGCAAAGTCTAATACACATGAGCTACAAACACTAGCTGGACATAAACTGTAAAATATTAAAACAAAGATGTAAAGGAACACTACATAGAATCAAGAAAACTGAAATTGTAAGCTAACTCCTTCACCAAAAAAAACAAAAAAACAAAAGTGTCGGCATAAATTGGCATCACACTAAGTAGTCATGAAAGTTCAAGGAGGATGGAAAGATTAAGGAGAAAAAGTTCCAGCAGAGACCAATGGTCGCTGCCAATGAGGAATCAATAGCAAATGGCTGTTATGATAACGCAAATTCATTGCAAAGGAAAGAGTACTGGAAATCTGGGAAGACGTAATCACTCAAACTCCAGGGAACACTGCAGGTGGTTCACAGTGAAATCTCTGACCTCTGTGAAAACTTTTATTAAGTAAAATTGATAATAACAATAGCAATAATAAATTGTAGTACCAGCATCGGTTGGCATCACACAAAATTGAAAAGGGTCAAGGAGCATGGAGCCAAAAAGCTGCTGAAACAGCTTGCGATATCAACGAAGCATGTTGCCCAGGAACCACTACTGAGCACACAGCACAATAATAGTTTCGGAAATTTCATGGCGACGACAAGAGTCTTGAAGATAATGAGTGTAATGGTCGGCCATCAGATGTTGACAATGGTTAATTAAGAGCCTTAATCGAAGTCAATCCATGTACAACTATTTGAGAACTTGGTTCTGAATTAGATGTAACGTATACGACGATTTTCAACCACTTCAGAGAGATTGGAAAGACAAAAAAGCTTGATAAATGGGTGCTTCACGAATTGAATGACAACCAAAAGAAGTGCTGCTATGAAGTGACGTCATCTTCCCTTTGTTATGCAACTGGAACGACCCGTTTTTCAACTGACTTATGAATTGCGATGAGAAGTGGGTTCTTTATGACAACCAGCGACGTTCAGTTCAGTGGCTAGGCGCCAATGAAGCTCCACATTTCCCAAAGCCAGAGCTGCACCAAAAAAAAAACGTCATGATGACTATTTGGTGGTCTGTGACTGGTCTCATCCATTACAGTTTTTTTGAATGCAAATAAAACCGTTACAATGGTGAAGTACTGTCAATAAATGGATAAAATACATCAAAAACTTCTAGTTGTGGTTACCAATATTGAAGAGACTGCATTCATGGTTACCAATGTTGAAGAGACTGCATTCATGGTTACCAATGTTGAAAACATCGCAGTAGGGTCACCAATGTTGAAGAGATCAGGCTAGAAGTCAAAAATGTTGAGGAGACCACACTTGGGTCCACCAATATTGAATAGACTGTACTTGAGGTCACCAATATTGAATAGACTGTATTCGAGGTCACCAATGTTGAAAATTCTGTACTTGGAGTTACCAATGTTTAAAAGACCGCACTCAGGGTCACTACTGTTGAAAAGACCGCACTAGAGGTCAGTAATCTTGAAGAAACTAAACTTGGAGTTATTCATGTTAAAGAAACTACTCTTGGGGTCACCAATGTTAGAGAGACTGCACTAGATATCAGTGTTGAAGAGACCATACTTAGGCTTACTAATGTTGAAGAAAGTACACCTGTGGTAACTAATGTTGAAGAGATTACACTAGAGGTTATTAGTGTTGAAAACCACACTCAGGATTACCAATATTGAAGACACTGCACTAAGGATCATCAATATTGAACAGGCTACACTCGGGATGACAAATGCTCAGAGTCCTAATGTTGAAGAGACCATACTAGGAGTCATTAATGTTGAAGAGACCGTACTCATTGGTTGAAAATACTTCGAAAACTTACTTGCTTTTGAAGATTGACAAAGAGGATGAATCCAAACGAAGCAGAGAAAGAAAGAGAATGGCAATGAGAGCGATTTGGCTTTCAGCATTCGTTTGAATCACGTTTTAGTTTTACTATAACGGAATTCATTGAAGAGAGTTAGTCGGTAGTTAGCGTCTTTCTGTCCTGGTCTTTTTTTTTTCTTCTTCTTTATTAAGCCATGATCATAAAACCGTTGACAATAGACAGAGGTTACTAAACTAATTAGGGAATGCATAAAACTTAAGAATATCACGATAGTTAGCCAATAAAGAACTCCAAAAATATAATAGGGATATATGTTCATTAACACAATCCTGAGACAGCACGTTCAGGACTGCAGAACACAATGTGAAAAAAGATCGTCAGTACATAATCACACTGGGCAAACACCAGTGTGATTATGCAGAGAGTCTAATGTGAGTGTATATATATTTTGACAGTTCAGCCGCAGCACAGGACAATATTTAAGCATTGCGGTGGGGCAACAACCATGAAATAATCTGTAGGCAACAAATGCAACGGTTACATTCTGGCAGGTAGACAGCAGATCTAATCGAAGCACATCATATACTCCAAAAGGACAGGGTAGTGGCAAGGAATATGTAGTATATATCTGACTAGCCTGGGTGCTCGGCATTGCTCGGGTGTTTGGAGGTGTGTGTTGAGCAAAAAAAAAAATGATAGTAGGAAGGGGGAAAAGAAAGTGAAAGAAAATCTGATGTCTTTCGCTGCTCTATGATTCAACCGGACGTTTGGAATGTTAAAATTAGCCAAAGTCAATCCAACCGATATAATGACTTGCAAAAATGGCTTGCAAAAAATCGACCCCTCCTTGCCCAGTTGAGGGTGAAGGAATGAATGTTTTTTGGCTAATTTTTCGATATTTGTTGTCCGAGACGTCAAGCTTCAAAATGATACCAATCTCGTGAAAATCCGTCGCCTCTTTCGAAAGTTTTAGGCATACATGATGATGATTGCAACGTCTTGTCAGACGAGTGCCACTCCCTCAGACATTTAAAATCCATAAGCCCAAATACCTGAGGGAGTATCTATACAGAGATGATGTTACAGAGTCTTAGCTTTGTACGACAGCTAAGTCTCTCTCTAGGTTAAAAATGTTGAGATCCAGCAACAAGCAAGAGCAAGATAGCCAGCAACAAGTTAAACTGCAGACCAGCTTAATGCGAGTACTGGTCTTCTGCTTTATGGTTTTTTAAATCAGAGATTTGCTTCTCCTAGAAAGGTTGCCTTCACCACGGCTTACGGGAGCCCTCTCCACCCCAATACACATATACACACACACAAATATACATGGTGCTAGTTGGCTGTTGACCCAGAAAAAGAGTTCATTTGCCCTTTGGAAGGTCTTGTTTTTAATCCTTCAGGGAGACTAGCCGCCATCCTCACCAAACAAGTCTGGTGGGGGAACCAATTTAGTCGCCGGTGACCCGACCATGAGGCAGGTAGTACTGTGTTACATGGTATCAGTAGCATATGACATGACCTGACATAGGCATACATACATACATACATACATACATACATACATACATACATGCATACATTTAAACAGACAGGTGAGATTGAAATTATAGATGGCACGACACTGTAAACGCTGAAGAGAATCAGAGCACATTTTGACAACTCTGGCGAACACTAAGAACCTGTATTCCAAGTGGGGACGAATCATTGCAAAACCTAGTCAGCAAATGCCATTTATGAAGCTCAGGATATGAAACACATAAAGCTCCCTATTAACCCTTATATAAGACAAGTGATCGTCAAACCTAAGATTGTTACATATTATTACTTTCAGATAATTATGACATTTCGGGAAACACACAAATGTGTCTTGAAACCAAATTCCATGGACAGGCACAGGAGATAGCATTAGCACAAATGTTTTTGCTGGGTTGAACACCATGCCTCAGTGTTTCGCTCACTTAGATGCAAAAACAGAAGCACTCTCTCCAAAATTTCTCAACCTCCATAAGATCCATGTTTCATCCACTAAAAGAGATAATCCAATAAAGAATGATCACACGATGTCAGCAGCTGATGCACTTCACTTACCTGTATCTTTATGTGGCTGCTATTTCACATACAAATTTAAAACAATTACGTCATATAATTGTTTTCGTCTTCTTTTCTTACAGTGAAAAAAGCTGGGGGTTTTATCATCAAAATCAATGAAACAAAACACTTCTAAAACAAAAACAAACTTTTCAAATAGCATCAGCAGTAGCAACTTAAGTCAATGTGAAGGTTAAATGCAACATTAAGGGCAAGGTCGGATCGGCACGATATCGACAGTTTCTATTTACTTGCCTCCCCACGAGGGCAAATTTAAACACAAGATCGGTTTTTAATGTGGGGAAAATCTAGGTTCCCCCAAAAGATTACTCTAGGTTAAAACAAAAATAAAAATTACCTCAGTCTAGAAGGAGTTCTACAGACACTGACAGAGGACAAAATAGTTTAAGTGTAGCATCAGAACAGATACTACATTTTATCCCTTGTCAAAAGGTCAAGGATGTGATGCGCGCATATATAACGATAAAATTTTTAACAAATACAGGGTAGGATGATAAAATTTTCGCCCTAAAGAAAACAACACTACAGCTTTTTTGTAAAACTTTTATTAAAAAAATCGATTCAGGTAACTTGATTATGTAGTAGAGCTAACATTTATTCAAGGTAGTTGCCTTAGAACTAGGGGCATGCTCTTTCCACAAGCGCAGGCGGGAGCTCGGCGAATACTTGGCGGATGGCGGTGATCAGACTGGCTTTGGTGTAGTGAGAGGTAATGTTGATGTTCTTGACGTATATCCAAATGAAATAATCCAGCAGGTTCAGGTCGGGGGTGAGAGGGGTAGTGAGAGAAGGATACAAAGTCTTAGCATTCCTTCTGAAGCCAAGCCTGAGTCTCTTTGGACTTGTGGGTTGAAGCCGAGTCCTGCTGCCACACCCAGGATCTGCCAGCGGCCACCTGATTGCACCAGGGGATCACCACACTCTTTAGCACAACCAGGTACACTTTGGTGTTGACTTTCAAATCGACTTCGAAGATGTGAGGTGGCATGATGTGGTCCTAACTTGAAACGACACCAAAGACCATAACTGTGGCTAGAAACTTTGTTTTTCATCACCCTGAGCACATCCCTCAACTGTTGAATCATCCGGATTTGCATTTTTTTTTTTTTTTTTTGCCAATGGTCCTGTTGTCATAACTTGGATCAGTAGAGAGCATGAGTTGTACAGTGGCGCATCTCTGATCTCGATCGTTGAACATTGTGTCACTTTCAGAAATAATACAAGGCTCCTATCGCTCTTAGGATTTGTACACAACTGGCCAACTAGTAAATGGTCTGCAACAAAAAAAGAAAACCGGTTTTCATCAAACGGAAATGGAATCATATGATCTTTTACACTGTGTATATATATATATATATATATATATATATATATATATATATATATATATATATATATATATATATATATATATATATATATATATATATATATACCCACGCTGTAGAAAAAATGAAATTAAAGAGAAATGAGGGGAAAAAGAGATGTGTAAAATAGAAAGAAAGATAGAGAGACGGATACAGGGACATCAAGAGAAAGAGAGGGGAAAGGGGAGAAAAAAAAGATAAAAAGGGAGAAGAGAGAGAGAGAGAGAGAGAGAGAGAGAGTGGGGGCGAAAGGTAGGCAGAGGTGAATGAGGGTGGAAAGAGAGATATATGTAGAGAAAGAAATACAGATAGACAGATTCAAAGACAGAAAGAAAAAGAGAGAAAGAAGAAATGGAGGAAAGAAGGAATAGGAAAAGAAAAAGCGAGAGAGAAAGAAAGAGGAAAAGGGAAGTAAAAGAGGGATAGGAAGAAAGAGAGAGATAGAGGGGAAAGGGATATAGAAATGGAGAAGAGAGAGAACGAGGGAGAGGAGGAAAGAGAGAGGGAGAAAATAGAGAGAAAGAAAAAGGAAAGGGAAGAGAAAGATGAATAGATGAATAGGAGAATGAGAGAGAGAGAAAGAGAGAGAGAGAGAGTGAAAGGGAAACATAAATGAACCAGAGAGGGAGGGGGAGAGGGGGGTGCTGAAGATCTCCAATTTCTAATCATGGAAGAGGATATCGAGAGTCAAGACTGTTTTTGATTTCAGTCTCCATTTTCTTTTCCGTCTTAACACCCTCCCTCCCATATACACGCACTTTTTCTTTTTGCTATTTTCTCCCGCGCTCTGACTCACATACAGAAACCCCTTACCCCACGTGATATAGGCAGGCAAAAGGGTAGCGAGCAAAAGCAGATCAAACATTAACAATGAAGTCGAGGAGCGATGGGGAGGGGGGGATCTGGGGCGTTAAAATCACAATCAAATATCGTAACAACAACAACACACGTTTCATCTGTGGCAAAAGTAGGCCACCATTTTCTGCAGTTCGTTTTTTTGTTTTTACTTTTCTTACCAAAGTTCGGATCCAGCGTTTATGATATCACATTCCTTTTACCCTTTTGAAACAACTCCTCTACCGACACCCTCCTCCTTTCTCTTTTTCAATCTCATACCCTAACACTCATCCTCCACCCCCTCTCTCTCTCTCTCTCTCTCTCTCTCTCTCTATCTCTTATTATCTCCTCCTATTACTCATCATTCACCTCTCCCTCTTTGTCCACATCCATCCTATCAATTCTCCTCCACTTCTCTCTCTCTCTCTCGCTCTCTCTCTCTCATTATCTCCTTCTATCACTCCTCAACCCCCTCTCTCTTTCTCTTCCCCCCCGTTCATCTCCCTCCCGCCTCTTGCGTCATTCAAATCAACTCTAAAATTTAAATTCATAAAGAAATCGTTTTATTTTTGGTTTTCTTTTGTCTTTTGCATACCTTATCGAACTGGTGGTTGGGGATTTAATAGCGAAAGGGAATACCTATTGTAAATGTAAATATCGATTTGTTTCCTTTGTTTATTCTACGACACATCAACCCTTTCGGGTTTTTTTACTGCTTCTGCAGAATAGTGAGATTTGGAACAAATGCATTTCGGGGGGGGGGGGCTATTACGTACTTACATGTTGTGTTGAAATTAGTATAAATTTCATAAATTACGGAAAATAGTCCTGTAGAAGATGTGCTAGATCAATTTTTTATAAAAAGATCATAGATATTACTGGTTCAACATTTTGTATTTTTGAAAGGTGGATTTTGATTGAGAGTAAGGGAGATCAGTTAGTTTGTCATGTAGAATTGGCCGCAAACAACTGTTCCACATTTTGACATATAATAAAATTATAATTCAAGAAATTTTGTTTTTATTTGTGATTATTTTTTCTATTGGACCATTTTAAATTTTTTACTAATTTTGACATGACATATAAGTATGAGGTGCTTTCAATAAGTTCCCATACTTTTTTCATATCAACACTTTTATTGATAGTAAACACACATGAAACTCTAATCCCCTTTGAAGTAATCTCCTCCAGCTGCAGTGCACTTGAACCGTTCCAACAACTTCTGGAAGGTCCCATGGGAGTCATTTTGTGTGATAACCCTCGTCACAGCCTCTTTCATCTCCTAAATTGTCTCATAACGACAGTCTCCTTGAGCTTAGGAAATAACCAAAAGTCACAGGGAGCAAAGTCTGGACAATAGGAAGGGTGAGGAACTGTCTTGATGCCCATCTTGGTCAAATAATCAGTGACAAGGATGGAGTTGTGGATTGGTGCATTTTCCTGGTGGAAATGCTAATGACCTGATTTTAAGAATGCTGGCTTCTTCCGATGGAATTTCTTTCTGAACTCCCTTAAAACCTCGACATAGTATTCCTTGTTGACTGTCTGTCCAGTGGGAACCCACTGCATGCAGATGTGCTGTCAAAAAAAAAAAAAAGAAGCTCATTATAAGTTTCTGGGTGGATTTAGTCTGTCATGCCTTCTTGAGTCTAGGGGAGCCAGCATACTTCCACTGGGAACTCTGTCCCTTCGTCTCTGGGTCATATCTGTAGATCCAGCTTTCATCGCAGGTCACCAGAGCATCAAGAACTGTGGGATCAGAATTGATCAGCTTGACCATCCCCCTGCTGTCATGACAAGTCTTTCTTTCCGATCTTCTTTGAACATCCTTGGGACAAAATTTGCACAAATCTTTCACATCTTCAGTTCCCACACTGACATCAAAATGTACACTTACTGTCTCTATAGACACACGACGGTCCTTATCCATGAAATTCTTTGTTTGGCCAATCAACTCTGGTGTTCTGACTATGGCTATGACAACAGCATATTCTTTTCATTGTTTTGACTCTCGAGTATATATCAAACACAGTTAATCAACTGAGAACCACATCACCATATAAAAGCATATAAGACATTAATGGACACACACACTCGAGAGTCAAAACACTGAAAAGAATATGCTGTTGTCCTATCCCGAGTTCTGACGTTCTTACTCCTACCATATCTCTCATCATCCCTCACAGACTCCCTGCTTTCATTGAATCTCTTATGCCATTCAAAAACTGATGTTTAATTCATGTGAGATGGTCCAAAAGCAATCTGAAGCATTCCATACATTTCTGTGACATTTTTCCAAGTTTAAACCAGAATTTTATTGCATAGTATTCTTCTAAGATGTGTTCACGTTCAGATTGCATATTTGAAATTCATCGGCTGTGGCGATTGGGTTTTAGTAGGGTGTATTCCAATTCCTGCTGTAGCTGTTCATTTGAACAGAAATCATGAATTGATCAGTCATCTAATAGCAGTAACATAATGAATTTGCAAGAGTTTATGACAATTTTAAATGCTTGTACAAAAATATTTGTGATATGTCATATGTCCTATTTTGTTTTATAACAATGTGATATATAGCCACGACAAATGGAGGCATGACAAATTAAGGCACGACAGTTAAAAGAAAACGTATTTACTTTTTAACATCGTAAATGTTTTTCTTTTATAGAAAGTGTTTTTTTTTTGTTTTTGTTTAATAGTAAATGTTTACCAAAAAATAAATAACAATAAAAAGTAAATATATCCATAAATTATTTCATTCCCTCAAATCTTTTGTCAGGCTGAAAAAAAACTTGTTTATTCCTCACAAAGATTTTTAGAAAATTTATATATATATATATATATATATACAAACAAACAAATGGTTACATATGTGCATACATGTTTCTGTAATTTCCCGTTTCAGGGAAATCATGTCATCAGGCCAAGGATATCGCTTGAAAAATATGCTCAAGATACCAAACTTTTATACCAAATATTCATTCAGGATGACTGCCAGAATTAGGTGGGTGGGGAAGGGTTAAACAGATTTGGGAAATTATATTAGTCATCCTGAAATGAATATTTGATATAAAAGTTTTGTATTTTGAGCATATTTTTCAAGCGATATCCTTGGCCTGATGACGTGATTTCTCTGAAGCGGGAAATTACAGAAACATGTATGCACATATGTAGTCATCTGTTTGCAATTTGATATAATATGCTCTGTTAACTCATTGAGCACATTTTTGGTAGACACTTGTTGTTTCAGTGGATGTATTTCAAGGAAACGAAATTAAACTACCATAATATATATATATTTGGGATTTGAATTCTATAAATACTTTTGTTTTATTGTAATTATTACAAATTTGTCATTCCCATCCATAAACTAATAATCTTAGCAAACTAATGTTTAACATGTCTAAACATTACGATCAATCCAGAAGTTATAATATTTCAATTAATTACTATTCCCTATTCTAATATTTAATTTTTCATCCCCATCTAATTATAGAATATAATTGTATGCTATTATTTATCACTCTTCAATTAAATGCTACATTAAATACAAATTGAAATAGTCGATATTAGGAAGTGCTAGTAAATACTCACCAAACAAGACTAGCCGGTGTAACTTTTGCAATTTTGAATCGTATCATATAATAATATCTAAAGTAAACCTTCTTAACAAACACCAGGAAGTAATTCAAAACTGTTTACATAGATCTAAGTATATATTCTCTTGACAAAACCCTGATTAGAAGCATACATTACTTTTAAATTAAATTAGCATACAAAGCATGAAAATTTAATTTTGATTTCTAGAGATTAATATATAAATAAATACAAATGAAAATAAAATAAAAATATTAAAAATAAAGTAATAATAATTTTTAGTTAAATTAATAAATTTAAATTAAATATAATAATAATTTTAATAAGAAATTAAATAAATGGAAAGAGTATGAATTTTTTATGTTGTGTGGTATTGACAAATTTCAAAATATTATGATAATATATAGTATAAGTAGTATCAAATTCTATAATATTAATTTATAACTAGTTTAATTAAATTAAATAAGTAAACAATATATGATAAACTTAGATCTAATAACATTTCGGCTTAAATATAAAAGGTTTTAAAGAATAGATTAGAAGAAAATATAATAAACTATCATAATTAATCATTTTGGAATTTTCTTTATGGAGCTAAATATTTTATATAAAATATGATAAGTCATAAAGATAAATAACATAATAATCGTAAAACTTTATAAGCTACTAATTAAATAAATCAAATGTATTTGGATAATGATAGCAAATATGATCACAAGATATAATTAGATTTATATTTTAAATGAACCATGAAATTTAGTATACCTCACATCATGTAGCATTTAATTGAAGAGTTATAAACAACAACATATAATTATATTCTATAATTAGATGTGAATGAAAAATTAAATATTAAATTAGAATAGAATTAATTAACTAAAATATTATAACTTCTGGATTGATCGCAATGTTTAGACATGTTAAACTTTAGTTTGCTAAGAATATTAGTTTATGGATGCGGATATTAAATTTGTAATAATCATAATACTACAAATGTATTTATAGAATTAAAATCCTAAATATTGACCTAAAAAGCCACTGTATATGCTGAAATAAGTGGTTATATATATATATATATATATATATATATATATATATATATATTTGTCTCTACATAAGCAGTAGTTTGTTGCTACACAGTCATGAGTATGTTTCGGTCTACTAGTATTTACTATCTAGAGACCTCATCAGGCAACAACCCTTATTTTCGAAAACGGAATTCTAAAAAAACGTTCCATTTTCGAAAATAAAGGTTGTTGCCTGACGAGATCTCTAGTTAGTAAATACTAGTAAACTGAAACATGCTCATGACTGTGTAGCAACAAACTACTTCTTATGTAAAGACAAATGTAACCTGCTCTACTTCTGTATTGAGCACTCTTGTATGAACCTCGTTATATTTCACTGGTTACCCTACCTTTGGAAAATAGCAACCTTAAATATATATATATATATATATATATATATATATATATATATATATATATATATGTTATAATTATGCCAGTCCCTTTAAGAAACTTGTTTCTTATCGTTAAGCACTTTCATTTGAATTAAAGTCGGTCAATTTAGCTCTGATGTGCAGATCACCATATAATGACTAGATCCCTCTGACTGACGGTAAAAGGCATTTAAAAAAATAAATGTTCAAAATTCAACGACATTTCTCCCGGTTAACGGTAGCCGAATAGATTGGGTCCTTGCTAATGAAGCTAAGAATGGCTTCTGCCGCCGGGTTCGAATCTATCGACTGATGTTAATCATGGCACCCTGCACTGATGATTCCTAAAAGGATGAAACACTAGTGTCTGTAGGTATTTAATAATTATTATAGAAAATAATATATATATATATATATATATATATATATATATATATATATATATATATATATATATATATATATATATATATACCAGTTTGTCTAAATTAAAATCGATTGTTTCTGGTTATTTTTTGCATAAAAATCCTAGGTTGCTCAATTGTCGTGCCTAAATATCACACAAATAGAGAATCAGCACGACCCATTTGTCGTACCTTAATTTGTTGTACATCTATATAATTATAAAACTCTGTAGATCTTGCACCCTTGCTTGAATTTTTTAAAAAAGGTGAATTTATAGTTTTGATCTCACTACTATATGTAATAATCAATAGAGAATTGTCTCTATAATAATACGTAATCTGGATGAATTAAAATATTATATTTAAACGTATATTACGACTGGGCAACGCTGGGTATCCATACTAGTAATTAATAAAATCGTACTTCAGACATCTTCGCGTGCCTTGCCCAAGGCTGCACACGCAAGGTCTTTAAACGTTTATGGTGAGATGTCAAACGTTTTAAGAACGTGATCTCTTTATGTTTTGCATTTCTCGCCTACTAATTCTGTTCCAGTCATTAATTCGTTACAAAGGTTTTGTCGCCGGGGCAGCCTGTGCCCTCGCGCATCACGTGACCATCCATCTCAGCTGGCGCCGACAAATATGTACTCAAATGTTTCAATGTTTGCCCCTCAGCATTTCTCGGATATGTCAAGTGTTTTTTTTTTTTTTTTTGGGTTGTTTTTTGTCACAGGTTTTGAATTCAACATGTGTTGCCAGCTGTGAATATTAAATGGATCTCCCCCCCCCCCGCCCCCGGACTATTTCGGGGTCTCCTGTAAAGGACCCGTGTCCCCCCCCCACGAGTTATAAAGAAGGATTAAATAATCACACCTTATCATATACGACTCCTCAAAATTCAGTCTCCGTTTTCTCGGCAATCATTTCTTCTGTACATAATAACAATTCTAACAAATGTTACAATTTCCGTTAGAAACATTTGAATGGCAAAAATACAACGCAATACAATTGCACATATACAAGACAAAGCAAAAACAAGTCAATTACAAAAATAAATCATTACTAATATATATATATATATATATATATATATATATATATATATATATATATATATATATATATATATATATATAGTCTTTGAAGTTTTTAACATTTGAAACCATACAAAAAATTACTTTTTATCATTCGTTAAAAAAAAACAAAAAAAAATCTAGTCAGTAAGTCATTTAATCACCTGCAATCACTGCATCAACTCTCTCGAATTTACTATAATACCAATTTTTTTATTTTTCAAATAAAAAAAAATAAAAATAAAATAAAAAAATAAAAAATATATATATACAAAAGAGAAAGCCTCAAACCACATTATCTCCTCTTAACAAGCCTCCTTACAATCATAGTTGCTTACACTGCATGAGCTCTACTCAACCCCTTTATCCAGTAACAATGAAATAACAATGTCCCTAATCCACTTTGAGGAGTGTAACTATTTAGCAGATATAACCTCTACAAACTAACCCAATAACATTAACTAACCACGCGGGGTCACAGAAATACCTGGATTAGAACCCAGGCGCGGAGCAAACCCTCTCAGTGGTGACGGACCCAGTAGATCTTTCCAGATCATCCGTCTAGGAGAAGGAAAACTCTGAAACTAAACCAAAGAGGAGGGAGGCCTCTTCAGTCTTGGATGACAACCTTCCTAGAGCTGGTGACTCAAACAAATTACCGGTTTGCAAACCTAAAATGCTTAAGGAGTAGATAGGTCCTGCCTATCGCCCGGCTTCCATACTCCTTCTTTGCCTATTAGTCAGGCGCAGAGATACTATCACAGTGATTTGACAGAAACACCCAGTGGTAGATCTTGTTTCTTGTCTAGGGCAATGAACGCCGTTTCCCCACTCCTGACACACCTCACCCCTAAAGCTGGTCACTTGAGAATGCTTGAGTACCACATATGCCTGAGCAATTAGATTGGGTTGACCTTCCTCTGATGGGTTGAGGGTACCGGATTGACAGTTACTGGCTGCTGTTTCCGACTGGTAGTACAGGAGCCCTAACTCTTTGGTAGCGCTTAGAGCGGCTGCTCCATCAACAGTTGAATAATATCGGGATGTTTGCAGTGCCATGGTGCGCATGGAAAGGGACCCTGCACTCATCCCCGGTGGGCTTTCCTGAGGCCACAGTCCTAGTTGATGGAGGGTCAGCTGATGGTCTACTTGTGATGCATGTTTGATATTCTGCATAACCTCCTGTTTGGCTTCCCCTAACCCAACTGAAACTCGTTAAAAAACATGATGACAGTACAATCTAAAAATAAGCTTAAACCAGGCTTAGGGTCAAACAAATCCAACTTGCCTCCTCCCTTGAGGCTTGCATTCACAAATATCCGTGGGCTTAGAACTAATTTAGCTGATGTTGAAGCATTTCTCCTAACAAATACCCCGGATATCTTAGCACTAAGTGAGACTAACCTACACTCCTCCATCCCCTCTAACTACTTTAACATGCCTGGATATCTCCCACTCTGCCGTAAGGACTCTGACAGACATATGCACGGACTTGGAGTTTACATTCGTAATACCCTTCCCTTGACTAGAGAAACAAACCTAGAAACGGATGATCAAGCCTTTATGTGCTTTAGACTAATCATGCAACACAACATTAGCTACTTTTACTTTCTCTACCGCTCTCCCTCGACCCAAGACTGCACCATAATAAACAAAGTATCTGACAGCATAGACACAGCACTCTCCTTCGACACTAGCGCCTAAGTACATGTATTTGGTGACTTTAATGTCCATCACAAAAACTGGCTTGGATTCTCTATTTACACAGATGCAGCAGGCAGCGCAACTCATAGCTTCTCTGTATCTCACTCCTTATCACAAATTGTTACTTTTCCAACCCGCTTCCCTGATCAGGAAGAACAACACGCATCACTATTAGATCTGTTTTTGACCACAGTTCCTGATGATTGTGTAACGAAAGCCGACAGCCCACTTGGGAACGCTGATCATGCGGTGATAATGGTTGAAATCGCCCTAAACTCTAGACCCAAAATTGAAGAGCCAGTGCTCAAAACAACGAGATATTATAAAAAGGCTGACTGGGAAGCTATCAGAGATCTTATCAGAGACGCCCCATGGGGAAATATTTTTTCTCTTCCTGCTGAACAGTGTGCAACCGAGACCACTGAATGGTTCAAAACTGCAATCGAAGCGCATGTTCCCATGCGGAAATTCTATAGCAAGCCCCACTCTCCCCAATGGTTTACTTCGACTTGCGCAACTGCCATTGCTCAAAGGCAGCATGCATTCCGCAGGTTTAACCGACATAAGTCCAGTTCAAACAGACAGAAGTACATAGAAGCTAGAAGTAACGTTAAGAAAGAAATAGCGACAGCTAAGAGGGAATTTACGGAAACCACTAAAAAACGCATCGAAGCACAAAAACTAGGAACTCGTGACTTCTGGAAAATCTACAACAGTGTAGTAAATAATGGGCAATCAACAATTCCCCCACTAACCAACAATCACAAGGTTCTTTGCTCAGCAACCGAGAAGGCTAACAAGCTTGCCAGTCGGTTTGCCTCAAACTCCACACTGGACCCTCTAAACCACCCCCTACCTCAATTTCCTATGCGGACAGACGCCACGCTAGACGATCTGAAAATCACCCCTGCTCAGGTGCATGCTATCATAAAAAACCTTGACACTTCCAAAGCATGTGGACCCGACCTCATCCCAGCTGTGCTATTAAAAAAGTGCTCAGCCGAAGTAGCTCCAGTTCTCTCCAAACTCTACAACAAATGCCTTAATGAATCTTGCTTTCCGAGCTGTTGGAAAACTGCTTCTGTAGTACCAGTATTCAAGAATTCTGGCGAAAGAACTGACCCATTAAATTATCGCCCTATTAGCCTCCTCCCACTTTTTGCCAAAATATTTGAGACCTTAATTAACCATGCTCTAGTCCAGCACCTTACAGATGCTAAACTTTTGACCGACCATCAATATGGATTTAGACAAGCCCGTTCCACGGCAGACATCCTCACTGTAATCTCTGAACGCATATACCATTCACTGGACAAAGCGGGAGAGGGCAGAGCGGTAGCTCTAGATATATCTAAGGCTTTTGACAGGGTATGGCATGAGGGTCTCCTCAGGAAGATTAGATCTTACGGTATCACTGGTAGAATACTTAACATAATTAAATCCTTCTTAGATAAGAGAAAAATCCAGGTTGTCCTCGACGGTCGTACATCTAAACAATATGATATAAATGCGGGAGTGCCCCAGGGATCTATCCTTGGACCTCTGCTGTTCCTGATATTCATAAATGACCTCCCCGACAAAATTGCCTCTGAGATGGGTATATATGCTGATGACACCACACTCTATAGCAGGCACGACAGGAAAACAAATGAACATATATCTAAAGTAATGGCAGAAACACTAGAGGATGACCTCCAATCAGTAGTGGAATGGGGACAAAAATGGATGGTAACGTTCAATGCCACCAAGACAAAACTGGTTTCATTCAGTAATTACAAGAAACCTTCTCTACCACCTATAGCAATGGCCAACGACTCTTTATCTGAGAGTACGTCTCTCAAGCTCCTTGGCCTAACGTTCACAGGAAACATGAGTTGGAACAATTACATCGAGGGCATTGCCAGGGCCGCTGCAAGGAAGGTGGGCTCTCTCTACCGTGCTAGAAAACTTCTAACACCCGAAAGTATCCTGTACCTCTATAAGGCCACTATTCGCCCATGTATGGAGTATTGCTGTCATATTTGGGCCGGTGCATCGGCTACTAGTCTCTCGCTCCTTGACAGGGTTCAAAAGAGAGTCGCAAATCTGATAGGCCCTAAACTGGCATCTAAACTTCAGCCTCTGTCCCATCGTCGAAACGTTGCATCCCTCTGCCTGTTCTACAAGTATTATAATGGTGAATGCTCTGAAGAACTGCAAGCACTTGTGCCCCCACGACGTGAACACCCTCGCCAGACCCGACAAGCTGCAAAATCCCACCCCCACACTGTAGAGATCCCTAGATGTAAAAGATCTTTCTACTCCAGTAGTTTCTTCCCCAGAACTGCTAGACTTTGGAATTCCATTCCAGGTCACTGCTTCCCCAACTGTACTGACATGCATAAGTTCAAGTGCAACGTGAACCAACATCTCGCTGCCCTAATCCCTACATAGTACCCCAGTAGATGTTTCCCCTGATAGTAGCCCCCTACACCAAAGTGGCAATGTGCCTTGTTTGGGGTAAAAAAAAAAAAAAAAAAAAAAAAAAAAAGGGATCATCAGTTGTTTACCATGAAACACTGTTTCGGGGATTTATATATATATATATATATATATATAAGTTTCGTGGTTAAATTCTGAAAAAAACAACATATAGAGACATATATTCGATTTAAGAATTTATTGTTTGACAAAAGGAATATATAGAAGGGGTTATTTTAATTTCCTTAATTCATGGATTTTCAACAATGGCACATATCATCAGAGGAAATGAAATGCGGTGTGCAAAATGTTCAGCTGCGAATGGACGCTATTTTGCTTTTCAGCACAATTATTGAAAATAGCTTTTTGAGTGGTTGTGGATAATTATATGGAAAAAATTATATGAAAAGAGAAGTTGATACAACTTGGGTAATCCATTATCGCAAGGAGTCCAATCTCGCACCAGAAGCAAGCCGCCCAACGCACCGTTCTGAATATCATCTCCAGGATTATTTTGCTATTTTGCTACCTATACTATTGATTTCGAGGTCCATTGCATACATAATTCAATGCTCAAATTCTATTACTCACGGGGATAATTACAATGGAATGGTATATCCACCCAATTTCGAATATTCTTTGTCAACACCGAGAAAGCATTTGGACTACATCAACCAACACACATTCAACGCAATAACGTTTAAGGCTGCCCCGTATACTTTCCGAAAAATCAATAAAGAGCAATATGCTTTTGTTATATGGGAATTTTACTTTCTCCCCTGGACGTATTTTCTGCCCACCTGGATTTTTAACCCCGAACGACATTGGACTCCTTCCGATAATGGATTACATTATTTTAAAAAATAATACATATGCCGCTCTCCATTTGGGGTCACCAAAATTGGTTAAAGGGAAAATTATTCCCAACTCGCATTTCGGTAAAAATGTACTTTAGTATAATTCATTTCAAAATAAGTATCGCTAAAACAAAAACAAATAACATATATATATATATATATATATATATATATATATATATATATACTAGCATGGGTGCCCGGCGTTGCCTGGGTATTTGGATGTGTGTGTTGAGCAAAAAAAAAGAAAAAAGTGGTAGTAGGAAGGCAGGCTCAAACCCGTACCACTAAGGAGGAAAAGAACGGAAAAAACGTAACGTCTTTGTTGTTATGACCACCACCAAACCGGAAGTGACGCAGGTTTAAATTAAGGCTAGACAATCGAAAAAAGGGGATGACTTTCGAAAATAGCGGCAAAGAAAGCTATCCGTCCCTGTAGAAAAGTGCTCAGTTGAGAGTGAAGAAATTAATGTTTTTAGCCATTTTTTCGGTATTTGTCGTCTGAAGGGTCGAGCTTCAAAACGATACTGATCTGGTGAAAATCCGTCGTCTCTGTCAAAAGTTTTAGGCAGACATTCAAACATACATACATTTATATATTGGTAGCTCAAATCTTCGACCCAAACCGATTAAAAAGCTTGCCCTATCTCTGAATACCCTTTATGTAAAATTTCAAATATTTAAACCAGAAAATGTCTGAGTAATTTGGTAGAGACCGCAAGGGTACATTTTTTTTAAACTTTGACCCCTATTATGACCCCTTAACATTTATTGTTTTGGACTCAACTCAAGTTATTAAGTTAGATCCATGTCCAAGGAACCTATATGTAAAATTTCAATTGTTTATACCCAAAATTGGCGGAGGAGTTTGGTAGAGTTCTCAAAGGTCAACTCATAGAACTTTGACCCCTTAACAGCCAAATTTCTGGCCGAAAACGGATTACAAAGATTTTCCCAAATCTCAATACCCTGTATATCAAATTTCGAGTCTGTAGACTGAAAATTAGGGAATGTACACAGACAGACACACAGACAGACACACAGACAGACAGTCACTTTCACTTTTATATATATACTAGAATTTCAGACCGGCGTTGCCCGGGTGTTTGGAGGTGTACATTGAGCAAAAACAAAAAAAAAAACGGTCAATTTTTTTTTAATTTTGACCCCTATTATGACCCCTTAACATTTATTGTTTTGGGCTCAAATCAAGTTATTAAGTTAGATCCATGTCCAAGGAACCTATATCTAATATTTCAATTGTTTATACCCAAAATTGGCGGAGGAGTTTGGTAGAGTTCTCAAAGGTCAAAATGTTGAAATTTTACTCCTTAACAGCCAAATTTCTGGCCGAAAACGGATTACAAAGATTTTCCCAAATCTCAGTATCCTATATATCAAATTTCGAGTCTGTATACTGAAAATTGACAGAGTTATTGCGTAGGAAAATGTACACAGACGCACAGACACACAGACACGTTTACTTTATATATATATATATATATATATATATATATATATATATATATATATAAAAGCTTTTCTTGTAGATAAAGTCAATTTGTTATGTTTGCATTCAACTACTCATGTGTAATGAATAACTGATTTTATTCTTGAATCGATTAACCCAAGGCCAGCATTATTGTTGTTTTGTTTTTTCGTTTCGAAAAGGCCACAGTGCAAGGGAGACAATTCATCGACAATGGAGAAATATTTCTTTCCATCATTGCTTTTAGATGAGTCATTCGTTACATCAAAAGAGACATTTTCTCTTTTCTTTTTACTTTTGGCCCACATTTATTTTTGTTTTGTTTTTGCTTTATTCATGTTTTTTTTTTTGTGCCTATCAGCAAATTCAGTCATTCTTTTTCTTCGCTTTACTCTTTCTGTGTCTCCGTGATATGTTTTCATTATTTTTCATTTATTTATTTATTTTTTTCATAGATATCCACACTATATCCCCTGTGAAAAGAAAAAAAAACCCCCAAAATACTCATATTATAAAATGAAATGACAAAATAATATTTCATGGTTTTCTTAACTTGCTGCACCGCCTGGTACACACAAGCGCTTCATCACCTGAATTGCATCCAGTATTTTACAGCTCAGTAGCAAATTGTGATAGATCTTTCTATTTTCAAATTTGACTTAATTTTTTAAAAAAAAGTGACTTTAATGTAACTGAAAATTAAATTAAGTATAAAAAATAATTCACCCAGATTAATCCTGAAACACAACACCTACTTCAAACTATCCTTAGTATATGATTAAATTGAACACAAGTAGTCATTTTACGGGTTCAAATCTTTCTCAACAGTATTAGTGCATAAATGACCATTTTGAGACCAGAGTTATCTCTTTTGGTGATATTTGCTTTTCGTTAATGGATATTGCTCCAGACAATGCGTGAAGCCAATTGATGTAAGGAGCTAACAAGAAGGAAAAATAATTATCGCAAAGGTAGGTGATGCTTATTGATCTTAGTCTAGAAAAGACCAAGGTTATAGGTAGGAAGAAAACAGTCAGTCGAGAGTTCAATAATTTTGCAATTCTTGAAAAGAAGCCACTGGAATAGGAAGCTGTATTATGATGAGATATCAAAATGGTGAATTAATGGAAACAACTCGACCAACGAGTCAAATGAGCTGAAGCAAAGGAAGCAGGGAAAAGATCAAACAACTCTGAAAAACATGCGCCATAATAGTATTTATACAAAAGACTGAGACTAGCAACATCACATCTGTGAGAGAGAGGTACAAAGAAGGGGGGGGGGGCGGTCATTAGTGTCCTAGCTTTTCAGTGTATCTTTTCATTTGTGTACCAGTAATGTCTGTTTTGTTGAGGTTTTGACCTCACCTTAGGGCAGAACCCCAACTTGAAAAAAAAAAAAATGTTCATACCAAGCACCATTATTTTTTAACGGTAAAAAACATGAGAGAAAACTTAATCCCATTTATTCCAATTCAAATTTACAATACATGTTATATCGCTGCTAAAAAAAGTAAATGCAAATACAATTTCAAACAGTTCCAAACGAAGCTTTCAAGCAATTAAATTTATATTTTCATCAATCTGAAAAGGATACATACAAACACAATTTGAACATATTCCATATCAAGCTTTCAAGCAATGCAAGTTATATTGAATATACACCAATATCGTATTGACTTTTATAACCCAGTTCGACAATTTTATGGTGTACGTTTTGAGAGAAATGGAAAAGACATCCTAAAAGCTATTAAGTGCATTCATGGACAGTCTCGTGTGTTATATAACATAACACTGATTGGATTCAAGTCTGAACAAAGATCAATTAACTTCGGAAAAAAAAAAGCGCTGATATGTTTGCTGAGTTTTTTTTTCAACAAAAAAAAAAAAAACAAAGATCCTCGGAACACAAATCTTCCCTGTAACAATGAGTATTGTAAATAGCTGATAAAAATAAGACAATTTTTGAAAGTTCCATCTACGCCCCAATTCTTGTATAATACAATATCCTCCAATCCTTTGTTAGAAGCAAATATCAGGATATGATTGTTTGTCATGTTCGCCACTATCATACTGTAAGAATAATTGATCATCATTCAACGTACAGTATTGCACTGGAATTTTTTATCCAACTCGTGTTTGTGGAGAAGGAGATACGCAAGATGCTTTTTGGCAGTATCTTCTAATCTTCATACTTTTTCGTTTTCATTCAAGTTTTCAATAACAATGGCTTAATATTGTTGATTTATTTGTTGCATGACTTATTTTCTAGTGATGGGACGATTTCAATATTTTTCCCGATTCCGATACAATTACCGATTCCGTACTAAATTCCCGATTCCAATTCAATTACTGATTCCAATTCCGATTCTTTATAAATCTCTAAATATTTAATTATAAAAGTGTTATTTTTTCCCATTACTCTAAAAACACATCTTAAATGTGCATATATTTTCTCAAACATAAAAACACACTTGTAAGAGGGTGGTCTAAAGATTTTAGTCTTACTGGAAGTTTAAATCAATAAATTATTTATTATTTTATTATTACTAAAAGCAATGAAAGATGTTTCTTAAACCAAAGACAAATAAAAACAGATAATTTAAGGAATCGGTTTTGATATCAGAAAATAGACACAAATTTTTTCGATTCCGATACCCCAAAAAGCTCCAATTTTTCCGATTCCCAATTCCGATTCCAAATAATCGTCCAAACACTATTATTTTCAAAGACGTTGCAATGGATCCATGTAAATGCTCATCAAATTTCTTCAGAATTTCTATTTCCTCATCACGAGTTTTTGTATGCAGTCTTCACCGTACACCTCCAATACGATATGCTTTCGTCAGCATTCTTATTGTGGAAACAGTAAACATAGTTGTCTTCAACAAATGTCTTATTTTCTTTTGCATTCAAAATGTAGTGAGGTATTATGCAAGGGTTAAATGTTGATTGAACTCAAAAAAAGAAAAAAGATACCGTTAGCAACATAAATCTGCCGATGGATATGTCGAAGGAGAGAAATGGAGAGAATACTCACAGGATAGGAATAGGAGAGAATATCTACAAGGATTAATGAAAATTCAAAGCTTTCTAGCATTTTTGATTTATTCTTAAATAATCTTCAGGGGAACCGATAATAATAAAAAATAAGGTCAATTAAATTGCAGATACGTTTCTGCACTTTAAATGATTAATAATATATAAAATTATATATATATAATTATATATAATTATATATTAAATGATTAAATTGCAGATACGTTTCTGCACCAAGAAACCTCAAATAGGACAGAGATTCACCAACCCAAATATGACAAGATCTGTAGATTTGTAAGGATGTGATCAAGTGTTTAGAATGATATGAAAAAAACCTACTTTATGAGAAACAGGAAGAGCAATGGATAAAAATATATGAACTCCAAGAAAAATATGAAAATAAAATAGTGCTACTGTCACATGATTCGGTATGCTCACGTGATCATAAATTCAGAAATGTGACTGTATCTATTTGTGTGACCTTCAAAACACATAAATGTTTGTCTGATAATCTGATTCTTAACACACATTTCAAAACACGATATTAAAAAACATGATATTAAAAAACATAATATTAAAAAAACAGGATATTAAAAAAACACAATATTAAAAAACACGATATTAAAAAAATATGATATTAAAAAACACAACATTAAAAAAACATGATATTAAAAAACACAACATTAAAAAACACGATATTAAAAAACCTAGTAATTGTCTGTATTTTTGAGATGAGGTGTTTTCATTTATTGAGATTGTCGGACAGACTTCCTCATCTTGGTTGTTATAGGCACAACGTTTCGGCCGTTTTGCCCTCCAGTCTTCATCAGGTGTTTTGTATCGAACTGGGGAACAGTTTGTTAGGAGTCTCGAACCAAACCCTTTATTATTATTACGGGGGTACTGTGTTCGGACTCCAGCTAGGCTCTGGGACATAGTTGCTGATTCTCTGTTGTGAATGTTACTTTTCACTGCCTTCGTTCAGGATTGAACTCATCACCTTTGGGTAACTGTAAACTTGGATACAACGTCTAGGACCACTCGGCCATATGTCACTAGGGCAATTATTAGTTTGTTTTTGTTAATGTTAAACCTATGTTGTTATTCAAGGTTTTCTCTCTCTATCAGAGGTGTCCAAATTGCATTCAGCTCTATGCTTGGTTTGCTCAGTAGGTTGTTATGTCCGAGCATGTGAGCTGTTTCTTTAAGTTTTCTCACTTTCCAGTGGGTCTCTCTGTTTATTATTTTTACTTCATCCCATAGGGGGCGATGGTCCCCCCTCTTCATCCAGACATGGTTGGCTATACTCGATTTTTCCGTCTCCCCTTTAGTTACCGCTTTTCGGTGTTCTTCCACCCTTACTTTAAAGGGGCAGCATATTTCACCCTTGTAAACCTTTCTGCAACTGCATGGGATGGAGTATATGCAGTTCTTGGTCATGTTCTCCTCCATGCGGGGCTTCACTCATACCAGGTGTCGTCTGAGTGTTGACTCGCTCTTGAATACTGTCCTGATGTTGTAGGGGCACATATTTTCTGAATCTTTTCGGAGATGCCTCATATGTATGGTAGTCAGACGGTTGGAGGTTTTTGGGTTTCATTCTCCTCTCTTATACTATTAACACGTCTGGTGGATAGTATGCTATCGGGGTAGTTGTTACGACGGAGGGTATTCTTCAACCTGACTATTTCTTGGTGGTATGTAATGGTGTCGCTACTTATTGTCTCTGCTCGATGTTGTAAGCAGCATGCGATTCCATGTTTGATACTGTATGGGTGATGGGAGTTGAAGTTTAGGTATTGTCCGGTGAAGGTATGCTTGCGATATACAGATCTCTTAAACCCATGCTCTGTGCATGATATGAGTATATCAAGGAAGGCTAGTTGGTTATCTTTTTCTTTCTCCATTGTGAACTGTATCGATGGTCTTATTGAGTTCACATGGTCTAGGAGAGCCTGGATGTCTTTCTGATGGCGCCAGAGTATGAAGGTGTCATCAACGTATCTTAGCCACATGGTTGGCTTTAAAGGAGCTGAACCTAAGGTCATGTCTTCGAAGTATTCCATGTATATGTTCGCCATCAATGGTGATAATGGCGAGCCCATAGCTAGCAACTCCTCTTGTCGATATAGGTCAGTACCCATTCTGAAGTAGGTTGTTTCTATGCAGAATGTCAGCATTTCCATTAAGTTTGGCAATGGTACACATCTGCGCTCTTATATGGAGATGTCCGCAGCTAGTTTGTCTTGAATTACTGCTAGTGTCTCACTAGTTGGGACTTTAGTGAACAGGCTAACCACATCTAGGCTTACCATTTGGTTAGTACTGATGGGTGCTCCCTTGATCAGTTCCGTGAAGTGGGCAGAATTCTTTACATGTGTTGCTGATTTGCCTGCTAATGGGTTTATTATATCCACAAGGTACCTGCTCAGTGAGTGGCATGCTGAGCCTCGGCAGCTCACTATGGGTCTGCGTGGAAGCCCGTCTTTGTGTATCTTGGGGAGACCATACATAATAATAAAGGGTTGGGTTTGAGACTCCTAACAAACAGTTCCCCAGTTCGATACAAAACACCTGATGAAGGCAGGAGGGCAAAACGGCCGAAACGTTGTGACTATAACAACCAAGATGAGGAAGTCAGTCCGACAATCTCAATGAATTAAAAAAACCTGTTAAAGATTATTTTTCAGATAGAGTCAAGCGATTCTCAGATAATTACAATGCAACAAAACGATTTTGTATTATTTGAATTCTTTGGATTATCGTTCCCATCTTGAGCGTTACTTTCACAGCATTTTGGTCAATGTAAACTCTGAACTTCTTCAAAGACCTTTGATTTAGTGGATAAAGTACTTAGTAAATTCAGTTTCAAGTTGTAAGAATATTTAGCGTTAGTTTATAGACATTTTTATAATGGACAGTGAACTTAGCGACAAATTACCACAGGTATAGTTTATGGACAGTCTTGTGTTTGCAATAGTTGAGCACAGTTTTCCAGTTCAGCAGAGTTGGTTCAGAGCAGATCAAGATGAGCTGACATCAACAGACAAACACAGCCTCGGCAAAAGATGTAGATGTAGACGTTAGTGTTTAGATGGTTGTTTCCTGCGATGGTGTCACACATGCACCCGGAAGTCAACTGATATTTGCAGAATATGTTTTTTTTTTGTTTCTCGTGAGTGATTTTATTTTTATACCAGTGAACCCCTGCATTCCTTCCCCTTCCAGCAGCAGACAATATGTGAGAGATGATGACTATTAAATCTGGACAAAGAGAAGATGAAGCAAAAACAGATTACATTAAATAAACAGAGATGAGGAGCCATTGCTCAAAAGAACTACAAAAAGGTTGACTGGCAAGCCATCAGAGAACCCCATGGACCAATATTTTCTCTTTTCCTGCTAAACAGTGTGCCAATGAGACAACTAAATGGTGCAAAGCGGGCATTGAAGCACATATTCCAACACTGAAGTATTATAGCAAGTCCTACCCACCCCCACAGTTCACTACAGATTGTGCAGCTGCCATTGCACAATGACAGCATGCATTCTGCAGGTTCGTACACCATAAGTCAACTACAAATAGACAAAAATTCAAAGATCCAAGAAATCATTGTAAGAGAGAAATAGCGACAGCCAAAAAAAAACAAAAAAAACATGCAGAAATAATCAGGGAACACATAGAATCACAAAAGATAGGAACTCGTGATTTCTGGAAAATCTATAATAGTGTAGTGAATAAAGGCCAATCAATAATTCCCCCATTATCCAACAACCAGAACGGTTGCATGCACATCAATTGAGAAGGCAGAACTGCTTGCCTTGCGATTTTTCGGTCGCCCATATGGCCTCAGCTTTTATGAAAAGGATTAGGGGTGGGAAAGGACGCCATAGAGGTCACAACAAAGAATACATGAAATGAACAACGTTGGAAGTGTGTAGATTCTGACTCCATATAATTAAAAACAGACGAATATTGAAGGTTGAGAACCGATTTTATTTACTACTAACAACTTGTATTAGAAAAGGCAAAGTGTTCGTAGGATGGAATGTGATTTAACAAAGGAGATGAATGTTCGTAAACTGCTTGTAGGTATGTATGAATTGACAAGGAATGAATGTTCGTAAAGTGTTTGTAGGTATGTATGAATTGACAAAGAATGAATGTTCGTAAAGTGTTTGTAGGTATGTATGAATTGACAAGGAATGAATGTTCGTAAAGTGTTTGTAGGTATGTATGAATTGACAAGGAATGAATGTTCGTAAAGTGTTTGTAGGTATGTATGAATTGACAAGGAATGAATGTTCGTAAAGTGTTTGTAGGTATGTATGAATTGACAAGGAATGAATGTTCGTAAAGTGTTTGTAGGTATGTATGAATTGACAAGGAATGAATGTTCGTAAAGTGTTTGTAGGTATGTATGAATTGACAAGGAATGAATGTTCGTAAACGTAACTTATCTTTTGGACGATGGAGATGGTTAGGGTGGGGGTGGGCAGGTCATCCTGCTGTCGGTGATGCGTGTCCTGGCTTGTAACTGTAAAACGGATGACTTTTTCATCAGCAGCTAGCAGCCAGGCGCCTTCGTCTTCCTTTTCCTCCTCTCTTCTTTGGTTTGTGTGCATTAGGCAGTGTTTAGAATTGAAGGTGTTTGGCCCATAACATGAGAGCATAATCGGCTTCAGTTCACTGGTGCCTTATTTCTTTTTCTTCTTCATTATGTCTCTTCAGGTTTGGTGACAGAATCCGTCTATACGTTCACTGACGCAGCGGGGCGAGTTCTCTTCTCTTCATCTCTTTAGGTCGGGTGGGAGAATCTGTCCGTGCGTTCACTGACGCAGCAGGCACGAATCTCCTCTTCCCTCTTTTTGGTTCCCTCATTTTATAGTGGCAAACTGGCTCCCAGTGACTGTGATATTTGAGGTGTTTATTTTAGGTGCGGAGCTCTGCCATTGGTCGATAATTATTTTGTGGTTATCTTATTTTTTTCTTCCCAAGCAGAAGTGATGCATGGAGCCATGTGCAAACGACGATTTTTCATTTTTTCTCTCATGGTGGATGCGTTAACATCCGGTTCGCTGCTAATTCTCATCATGTTCCCACACCACACTGAGAATTGAACATTCAAGTCATGGCTGAAGGAACAAGAGCAAGCTACCCCCGTGAAGTAAATAAAGGGTTCTATTCGAAATTCCGTCCAAATTCATGGGTTTAACAGAAACATTCCTGAGTTTGACTAAAGAAGGTCGGAGGTTACATCGACCGAAATGTAGTGAAAATGACATTCAAGATGAGAACAGTAGTCCAAAGAATTCAAATGATACGAATAATCAATCCTTATCTAAAAAATTCAGAAACATGATGTAATCTGTACAGAATTGTGAATTGTTATGATCATAGCATTTTGAATTGTTATGATCATAGCATTTTGAATTGTTATGATCATAACATTTTGAATTGTTATGATTATAACATTTTGAATTGTTATGATCATAACATTTTGAATTGTTATGATTATAACATTTTGAATTGTTATGATCATAACATTTTGAATTGTTATGATTATAACATTTTGAATTGTTATGATTATAACATTTTGAATTGTTATGATGATAACATTTTGAATTGTTATGATTATAACATTTTGAATTGTTATGATGATAACATTTTGAATTGTTATGATCATAACATTTTGAATTGTTATGATGATAACATTTTGAATTGTTATGATCATAACATTTTGAATTGTTATGATCATAACATTTTGAATTGTTATGATCATAACATTTTGAATTGTTATGATCATAACATTTTGAATTGTTATGATCATAACATTTTGAATTGTTATGATCATAGCATTTTGAATTGTTATGATCATAACATTTTGAATTGTTATGATGATAACATTTTGAATTGTTATGATCATAACATTTTGAATTGTTATGATCATAACATTTTGAATTGTTATGATTATAACATTTTGAATTGTTATGATTATAACATTTTGAATTGTTATGATTATAACATTTTGAATTGTTATGATTATAACATTTTGAATTGTTATGATGATAACATTTTGAATTGTTATGATCATAACATTTTGAATTGTTATGATGATAACATTTTGAATTGTTATGATCATAACATTTTGAATTGTTATGATGATAACATTTTGAATTGTTATGATCATAACATTTTGAATTGTTATGATCATAACATTTTGAATTGTTATGATCATAACATTTTGAATTGTTATGATCATAACATTTTGAATTGTTATGATCATAACATTTTGAATTGTTATGATCATAGCATTTTGAATTGTTATGATCATAACATTTTGAATTGTTATGATGATAACATTTTGAATTGTTATGATCATAACATTTTGAATTGTTATGATCATAACATTTTGAATTGTTATGATTATAACATTTTGAATTGTTATGATTATAACATTTTGAATTGTTATGATTATAACATTTTGAATTGTTATGATTATAACATTTTGAATTGTTATGATGATAACATTTTGAATTGTTATGATCATAACATTTTGAATTGTTATGATCATAACATTTTGAATTGTTATGATCATAACATTTTGAATTGTTATGATCATAACATTTTGAATTGTTATGATGATAACATTTTGAATTATTATGATCATAACATTTTGAATTGTTATGATGATAACATTTTGAATTGTTATGATCATAACATTTTGAATTGTTATGATCACAACATTTTGAATTGTTATGATCATAACATTTTGAATTGTTATGATCATAACATTTTGAATTGTTATGATGATAACATTTTGAATTGTTATGATCATAACATTTTGAATTGTTATGATCATAACATTGAAGATGCGAAGATTTGTCGGAATACCCCCCTCCATCCCCGCAAAAACTTTTTAAGTCACTTGTCTTCTATGCAGAATCATGGCTATTCTGCTTAGGTAAAATTCTAAGGTCCTTGTCCAGAATACTCCCTGTAGTAAAAAAAATACACACACACACACACACACACACACAAAAAACAAAAACAAAAGAACAAAACAAAAAAACAAAAACAAAGAAAAATCTGTATAATACACATGCCTGTAAGGAAACAAAAGTATCATATTCCAAAAATCACATAAATTGATTTATAATTTTATTTTTATAAAAGAAAATCACATTTTATGAGTATCCGAGTACTGACACCCGCCATTTTGAAACAAAAATCTAAAAAAGGGAAATAACTTAATAATAATTAAAAATTTGCGACATCTATATTGTAATGCCTATGAATTCCCATTAATTGCTTGAAAATGATTTTCTCTACGTGTATTATGCAAGTTTTTTTTTTCATATTTTATTTTTAATATAGGGTGAATTTAGAACAAGAACCCAAAAAAGTTAATTACAGGATTGAAATGACTAAAAGAACAAAAAACAAACAAACAAACAAAAAAATAATTTTATATAAAGCAAATAAAAATATAAACAAAACAATTTGACAGAAACTACAAACCTGATCATCTTACGAATTTCTAATTTTAATTTTTACAAAAACAAACAAAATATCTTTTTTTTGAACTAACATTTCTTTAGTTTGCGTGGTCAACGGGAGATAACTCGTATAAAAATACTGAGTTATTTCCCTTCCTAATATTAGATACTAACGATTTACCTGCTTTTTAATGCAGCAAGATTAGACATGAATTCAGTTTAACGCTTTCTTCGAGAAGGTACTGATTAATAGCAAAATAGTCAAGAACAGATCCATCAGCATTCTTCTGTATGAAAGCTTCAGGCGGCCGACAATAAACAAAGTCTCATTCCCAAAAGAGAAAGAAATGGGTGTGTAGAATAAGCAGGAAAAAAAAATCGCATTCTCATATTTAAAATAATTTGATTGAATCATGATGGAAAGAAAATAGCATATGCCAAAAATCATGTAAGTTGATCGACTAGCTTGATTTAAAAAAAGAAAATCAGATTTTATAGGCAAATGACGATTGATGATCTCATGACGCCATTTTTAGATTCATCACTGGTTAACTCCTCTTAAAATCGCTTTTCAGAAATAGTTTAAAATCAGCCTTCAATGTTATGGTAATACCTACGAATTCCCATTAATCGCTTAAAATTGATTTTTTATGAAAATAAAACTATTTGATTAATTTATGTTATTTTTAGTGTACATTATTTTCTTTCTGTCACATGTACGTTTGGCATTGCCAAAACAATGTGAAAAAAGGAACACATGATTCCGTGACGTCAGACTTGTGTTAATTATACAAACTATGGAAAAGCAGAAGCGACTTAATGATTTTTTAAAAACTTTTGTTTATCTTCTTCAAACTGAAATTAATAATTAATCTTTGTTATAATTTTGTTAGGTTTTAAGATTTACACAGTTTAATGATTAATAATATAAATATTTGTATATTAAATATGAAATACGGTTTTACGAGTGTTCATTTGGTTAACTACCGGTTTCCATACTTTTGTTCGGTAAAAAGAGACAAACAAAATATGAGGGTGGTATATATAATGTCTAATATTTGTGCAATAATATTTTTAAATCGGTTGTAATTTGGCGATAAAATAGTTGGCAAGAGTCATGTTTGCATTAAAACTTAATATTAAAAAAAAATTTAAACACAATTCGTTAAAAATCTATGTTGTAACCGGACATTTTGAAATATTGGAATTTTAATCGTTTTAATCTTTTAAAAATTAATTAATTTTTAGGAATTTTCTTTTTCTTGTCAATTCAACTGATTCTAGTATATATTAATTAGAAAAACAAACGCTATTTAAAAAAAAACATAATAATATTATATTTATATCATTTTTTTTTAATTGCAACTTCAAGGTGTGTTTTTGTTCAATACGTGTATAAATTTTTAAAAATAAATATTTTTTACTTATTTGAACTCTTATGTTTCATAATAAATAGAAATTTCGATAGATTTAAATATATTTTGTTCAAATTTCGAACAAATAAATATGGGGGGGGGGAGACACGCACTAAAAACAATATTTCCCCTCGTATATTTTACGAAAACTGCATTTTATATGTAATTTCATTCTAAAATGGATAAGTATTGAAAATTTCACGAAAATCTGACTATTAGTTGATTTTTGCTAGATTTATTAATCACGGATATGTTTTCACGTTCGGAATGCTTACTACATGGGAACGTTATTTTAAAGTGCCAATTATGTAAACACGACTTTCATCTTGCAATTTCATTATTTTCGTTCGATGAAAAAAATTTTAAAATATCATTGCTAATTTATTTTGCCCTTTTTTTAAATAGTATAAAAGTTATACTGATAATATTAATTTATAATAAAGTTACATCGTTTTACATATGGGGGGGGGGGTAATTCTGTGGTGAATTTTGGAGGTGCCTAATGTACGTATATCATAAAGAATTTTCTTTATTTTTGTTTTGTCAGCGGGGAAGGAGTGACCTCATGAACAAGCATCCAAACTTGATGTAAGAAAATTGAAAATAAAGAAATACATGGTAAAATTGCGTGCAAATTTGTTGGAAACATTGCAGTCTGACGATATAATTGAGAGGAAGGCCTCTTCGAAAAATCTTTTTTTTTTTTTTTTAAATCATTTTTGTATTATTTGGATTCTTCGAACTACTATTCTCATCGTGAGTGTTTTTTTTTTTCATAACGTTTTAGCCAATGTAATCTTCAACTTTCGTCAGGTATCGAACTTAGGAATCTTTTTGTTGAATTCAAGAATCTGCACAGCATTTCAAACAGAAGCCTTTATATAATCCACAGGGGTAGCATGCTCATGTTCCTTCAGGATCCATGACATAACAGATAAAGTACTTGATAAAATTCAGTTGTAAGTTACACTCTTCTGGAGGTTGAAGGTTCAATCCCCAGTGCAGGCGGCATTCATAAAATACAATTGTGAATTACCTAGGATTTCTGCCAAGTCATGGCCGAAAACAGCAGACAAACACAATTCTATACAAGTCCACAAGTAAATAAAATAAATAAACAAGGAAGAGGAAGGCTACAAAATAGTGACCTGACATTATCTGGAAGCTGAAATGAAATATTTTGCAAACAAAACAGCTGATAAACATGCATAAAATATAAATCTACAAAAATTGCTTTCAAAACGCAATATTTTTTGTTGTCCGTTTGCTTCATAGTGAGTTTCTGCTAATGTCCCGGTAGCAAGCATCCTTCTATTTTTGCAACCCTAACTTCATCCGACGTCTGGTAACAACTGCATCACACAATAAAATCTCAGCAACGTGGTCACTCAACGAACCATCAACTAACCAAGCAAAAGTCATGCAGATAACTATATTAGATATTGACCGGACAACGCCGGGTAACCTGAGCGATTTTTATAATTAGAAAAATAAAACAATTAGATTTTTGGAAAATGTGTATTTACAGCTTGGAATGTTTAGTCAGGAATTTAAGCAGAAATTAAACAAAGTTGATTTTGGAATTTTAAAATACATTTAGAATTTAGTTAGAAGTAAACAAATTTAGGCTTACATGAGACATCATCTGTTTTGTGTCCTTGAACTCGTGGTTGTGATTTTGCTGTTGTAATAGTTAGTTAGCAGAGATCAAACTGAGGAGTTGGCGAGAAACATGTTAGTGAACAGACGTATAGGCGACCCTATGGAAGCGGACAGGAAAACAAGTGAACATGTAGAAAGAGACTCGGTATGCCAAACTCCGACAAATTTAGAAGTTTGGACCAATAAGAAGGTATGTGATTCTATTGACACAAGCAGACATATTGTTATCATTTGATTGTAAAAAGTTTATGTGTCGCGTTTTTTAATTATGTGGACTTGTGAAGGAGCGGCCACACACACAATACACATTTTATAAACATGCAGAACGCAATGAACATTTCAAACACACACACAACAACAGAAGAACATTTTATACTACATAACAACTATGGTCTCTGTCAGTGGAGGAGAAATCCTTCACGACTAAGACAATTTTTATTTTTGTTCCTTTTCTCCACATTAAAAAATGACCCTGGTGTCTAACTTTGTTCCGTGGGGAGGCATTGTAAATAGGAACTAGTGATACTCTAATTATTTGGCCTGGTTCACATAATTAGCCTGAAAAAACCCGGAAGCAAGGTTCAGTGGAAACAGCCTTAACCAAACTGATGAATAGGATTTTTTTTTTTTACAAAGGCATCACCACTTATCAAGGCTGAGAGGCTACTCGAGGATAAGTGTACAGTAGACAATTGGACAATAAAGTAATCGTTAGTAATGGAAATTTGGTAATGGAAATTCGGCTCATCAAAAACTTGTTTATGTTAGACTTGAAGACAACCATATTGTAGTCAGCCGGAAAGCAGGAAAACGGAAGACAATTCCACAGGTGTGCAGTTCTAAGAAAGAAGCTTTGCTCATGGGATCTACGTTTAAGTTTAGGCACAGATAAAGAGTGGGGGGAATTATTGATAGTGATTTCTGCTAGACGGGTATTTCTTGTGAATGTTTGGCACAAGGGGACCATAGATTGGAGCTCAGCCGAGCACTTGCCATGAAAATAACGATAAAGCAGAGACAAACTCGCAACATCTCTTCTGTGAGAAAAAGGTTGCAGGGAAGAGAAAAAGAACATCCATACGAGGCTACGAAGTCTATTTTGAACTCTATCAATGCAGGATAAGTCCTTTCTAGCAGCTCCTGCCCAAATGTGGCAACAGTACTCCATCCTTGGACGTACCTGGCTCTTATATATATAGAGAATTGCATCAGATCGATAGAAGGATCCCACCATTTTTCCAGCAGCCTTGACAACGGATTTAATGCATGTGTTCCATTTCAGATCAGGAGTAAAGGCCAAGCCCAGAAGCTTTTCAAAACATGAGGCCTTCATTTCAATTGATGCCAGATGGGGATCAGAGCATTAATGATGTAAATGTAAAAGTTTGTTTTTAGATGAATTAAAAGTAATAAGTCACCTCTTTCCCCATTGTACCGCTTGCTTAAGATCAGAGGAGAGAGAATCGGAGAGAACTTGATCATTTACGGTCTTAGATGTGCTACGATAGTGTCATCAGCATAAATGCCTACGAATGATGTAAGGATGTGATTTGGAAGATCATTAATGTAGATCAGGAAGAGAGTTGGGCCCAGGATGGACCCTGAGGGACTCCAGCATTAATATTGAGAGCTTCTGATTTCTTCCCATCAACCACTACTCTTATGAACCTATCAGAGAGAAATGATTTAATAATTGAGAAGACATTTCCAGCTATACCATAGCTGGAGATCTTGTGAAGTAAACTTTTATGCCATACTCTCTCAAACGCCTTTGATATGGCAAGAGCAATTGCCCTAGAAAGGTAGCCTCCGTCGAGAGATTCGCTAATCCCATGAGATATAACTGTAAGCACATCGGCTGTAGATCTAGATTTAAAAATTAAAATATGAATCAATAGCTATTACGTTATGCATGCATATTCGTAATGCTGTTGTTTGACCTTCACCTGGCAAATTTCATTTTTTTAATTGTCACACTTTTGCACTGATTTTCCCTGGGTAAAACCCAAATATAAAGTTTCGAATGAGTTCGAATACCCTGTATATTAAGTTTCATGTCTGTAAACGAACAACTGACAGAGAATTTTGATAGGCAAAAGTTTTAAAACAAAATACATACGCATACATGAATATATATAGAAAGAGGTTTGTGTTCAATAAATATTAAAGGTATCTTCGGTGTTTCTAAAAACAATGAACATTGAATTTAATTTAAATCACAAAGCTTAATAAAAGGGAGACTACTCTTGACAAAATTGTTTCCCTTTCATACAAAGCTATTAACATGAAACGTAGGAAGAGGTAAATAAATAAATTAAATTTATACACATAATTTTTTTACAACTAACCACTCATCAAGGCCACTCGAGGATACGGGTTAATGATTGTAAGGTGGTTACTGAGACAACAACGTAGTAAATGTTAATGGTTAAAATTGGGTAGAATTTGATTATTTATGAGGACGACTTAACAAGGATTTGGGGTTTGTATTACTGTACACATAGAATAATAAACTATTTGTATTACTGTACACATAGAATAATAAACTAGACAAAATACTGTTAGAAATTTGCTCAATATATGTTACCGTGACATAAGTTGACATGTATTCGGTGTTTTCTAACAGTATTTTGTCTAGTTTATTATTTATAATACCTTTTCCCAAACGTACCCTCTCCGAGAGAGAGTCGGCTGCCATTTTGAATTTTCCAATACATCGGTAAACACTGCATGTTTTTCGAGCTGAATAAACATGTTACACTGAATAAAAACACAAAAAATATATCCAGTTAGGTAGAAAAGTAACTTATCTTGCCTTCGATAACATTTATTTGTTCTATATTTGTTTTTTGACAACTTTTTCGAATCTATGTGTACAGTAATACAAACCCAGGATTTGTTTACATTAAACGACGACCAAATTGTAGTCAGCTGGAAAGCAGGCCAACGGAACAGAGTTCCACAGGCAGGCAGTTCTAGGAAAGAAGCTTTGTTCATGGAATTTGCGTTTTAGTTTAGGCACAGATAGAGAGTAAAGAAAATTGTTGATAGCGGTTGTAGCTAGACGAGTGCTTATCGTGAAAGTTTGGCAGGGGAGATGTTATGGATTTAGAAAGCTTCTCATACTTGCCAGTATCCTATTTCTCTATAAGCCCACTATTCACCTGTGTATAGAATATTGTTGACACATCTGCTCTGGCCTACCAAACACCTAACCTCTTCCTCTTGCATCTCTGTGCTTGTTTAATAGTGCATGTTTCGAGTAACTTACTGTACTTTTACCCCTAAACAAAAATACCCCCAAACAACCCCTTTCCTGTGGAGGTCCCATCGAATGCTGGAAAGACTTCTACTCTTATAGATTCTTTCCTCGGGCCACTTGCCATTGGAATACCATTCCTGTTCCCTGTTTCTCCAACACTACCAACATGTAAAAATTTAAACATAATGCAAGCAAAAATCTTGCTGCCTAAATTCTCACTCATGTTGCTCTCTTATAAATCTGGCCTCTTTCACAGTAACTCTTTAGGGATATGTGGCAATATGCAAGATACCGAAGATGCAATATAAAAATAAAATAAAATAAAAAATGATGCTACTTTTGGGCCGTACTTGAAACTAAAATATATCTTCTTGGTCTTCTGGCTAGGATCCGAGTGTAGCATCTGTTCTGTCTAAATATGTTATAATGATATTGTGGGGTTTCCATTCGCGCCGGGCATCCATACAATGGAAATATTTTACAGACTCTCATAAGGATATTGGAGATAAACCATAATAACCAGATATATTCTGAAACTACATTAACCAAATTATTTCGATAAATATTTTCAGAGATTTAACAAAAAAGTTACAATAATATCACAGACTCTCCATTCACGCTTAACGTCCATAGAATGCCCAGCAGCAATATATTACAAACGAAAGATACCGCTGCTGTGGAATTTCCACAGGTCCCGGTAGTTTCTTATAATTGTTTTATCATTTGCTTGTTTCCTCGTTTCATTTTTCTTTCTTTCTAAGGGAAACAACTCCGTCAAGAGTGGTCTCCCTTTTATTAAACTCCATAATTTAAGTTATATGCTAATTGTCTTTAAAGACGCTGAAGATACCGTCACTATATTTGATGGAAAGAACTAAACTTATTTCTCTGTCCCCCCCCCAAATAATAATAATAATAATAAAAGGAATAAATCAAAATGACACCGCCTCAAAAGTTCTTGAGAAATCATTATGATTAGAATAGAAATCATTATGATTAGAATAGAAATCATTATGATTAGAATAGGCACCGCCAAAACTGGGTGGGGGGGGGCAGGCAAGTACTTTTTGACGGACAGTCTTTTTAAAAATCTACTAAAAATCAGGTAATTATCCGATCAATACGAAATTTTCAGCGATTATTAAGAGAAGAATGAACTTTATAACAGTGTACTTATTTTTCATAAACAATATTTATATATATATTTTTTTGCTTACAACCCCCCCCCTTGTTTTGAGGGGGTTCCAAATATGCTTAAAATAATCATCTGAAACTGAACAAAACATATTATGTTGTTGTAAGGGACGGGATTATAGATAAAAAAAACAAAAACAAAAAAAAACTTGTTTGCATACCTTATTTTGATGTCTGAATATCAGAACTTCGATTGTGTTTAATTATCCCGCTTTTGAGTTTTGAAGTGTGAAATTCGGTGAATATCTTAAGTAAAATAATTAATTTCAGTTAAGCAACAAAAAAAATTTTTTTTAATATTTATACGAAAAAAGCCATTTTAAAATCTTTGATAAATAAATTAACAATTTCTTTTTAGCGAGCCGAATAATGCATGACAATTCTTAAACAAGGCATGCTTTGAAGAATCGATAAAAAAAAAATTCGATAAATACTGTGCCCTTTGTGTTAAAAATATCATCATTTTTTCGATCCAGTTTGGAAACGTTTGCCGCCTTTCGACTACGGTGGATCAACTGTGCTGAAATAATTTTTTTTATTCTGCTTTAAATTGCCCCCCCCTCCCCATTTTGGAGAGCCTGGTCCCCACACACATACACATTAAAGACCAAACTCATACAAATCTGGTACTGGCCAGCCTCAGCGTTAATAATACATTGAAATTTTCGTCACTGAAAAATAAGTTTTTTTTTGGCTTTTTGGTCTTCCGTAGTTTGCTTTTTATCAAGAACAAATGTAAAGTTTGTAAACAGAGTAATCAAATCGACTCGAAGTAACTGGTTGCCTATATGAATAAGTGGAATTATTTGAAATCCAGGTACTTATATTATAATATTTTCGCATATTCTCATAGAAAAACACCCTAAATCTTAGTTAGACAAGAAATAAACAAATTAATTTTTTCAAAAACCTTTTTTTTTTTTTTAACTATTTATATACGTTTTTATGTGCAAAACAAAAACCGCCAATTGTTAACTTTTGTGGAAAATTTAACATTTAAAATTTAATTAAAAATAGTAGAAAATGTTTTACATTATTCTGTTTTCTATATGATAAAATTCAGGATTTTATCTTTCTGGAAAAAAAAAAGTTACTCAGAAATAATGGATTTTAATAAATGTAATTTCGTTTAAAAAACAACAACAACTTGATTTTTGCGGCCAATTTTGGCGGTGCCTAGATTAGAATGTTCAAAGTAGGTGAAAAATCCTTTGTGGAATTATTAAGATTAAAAGGTCATGTTAGATGAAAGTCGTTCGTTAAAATAATAAGATTGTGTGAAAATAATGTCCTTATTTCAAAGTTTGTGTTTTAAGTTCGCCTTATTCAAAAGTCCCATCAGAAAAGTAGTCCGTTGTTATTAATTCTTATAGAAAATGTACGGAATGCGTGCAAATGTGCATAAGTGTGATTTTTGGGTGCCTGCGTGGCGCATGTAATTGTGGTTTCGACAGCTTTGAAAGCAACGATGAGAGGAAAATGAGAGCCATGTTCTTGTGTCACGTCGGAGTGAGAAGAGAAGAAGGAAAAAGGGAAAAAGTGAAGAAAGAATGTTTGTTTCGTTTAAATACGTTTTGAACCGGTTCCAACACAAGATTGCTACTGCTGATATTTTGGTTTTTGGAAAAGCGTAAAAAAGACAATCTTCTAAATTTTCTCATTTGTCGCTTGTGTCACGTGTCTTCAACTACGTCCGCCAGAAATATGTCCATTTTACTTTTGTTGTTGTGAGAAAAGCGTGTGGGCGTATTTGAAATTATGTCGTTCCTGGAAGAACTTATTTTGGGCAAAATGTGCGGAGAAATTGAAACGAATAAACGTTCATTTATTTGCGCGCGAGCGTGTGTGTGTGCGTGTGTGTGTGTGTGTGTGTGTGTGTGTGTGTGTGTGTGTGTGTGCGTGTGTGTGTGTGTGTGTGCGCGCGTGAGTGAGTGTGAGTGACAGCACACATGTCCAAGATCGGAGTTGTCATAAGAGATGATAAAAACAAAAGAAAATAAATAATGGCTTTTTCCCCCCCAAAATATTAAAAAAACATTTTTTTAAAAAGTTATATTCAACCCAAACAAGGCACACATCATCACTTGGAGGTAAGAGGCTAATATAGGATGGAATGATCAAATCGTCGCCATAGAAAAGACGGCAAGATTCCATTTCCATTTGATGAAAACTGATTTTCTTTTTTTGTTGCAGACCATCTACTAATCGGCTAATTGTGTGCAAATCCCAAGAGCGATAGGAGCCTTGTATCATGCCTGGAAGTGAGACAATGTTCAACGAGCAGGATCAGAGATGTGTTGCTGTACAATTCATGCTCTCTACCGATCCAAGTTATGATAACAGGACCATTGCCAGCACCCTCAAAATGCATCACTGGATTGCCACGAATAACAGAGACGTACCCAGGTGATGAAAACAAAGTTTCCGGCCACGGTTATCGTCTTTGGTGTGGTTAAAAGTGAGGGCCACATCATGCCATCTGACATCTTCAAAGTCGGCTTGAAAGTCAACATCAAAGCATATCTGGATGTGTTGAAGAGTGTGGTGATCCAGGTAGCCGCTGACAGACCCTGGGTGTGGCAACAGGACAGCGCCGGCTCACAAGTCCAAAGAGACCCAGACTTGGCTTCAGAAGGAGTGCTACGACTTTGTACCCTTCTCTTACTGCTCCTCTCCTCCTCCCTTGACCTGAACCTGCTGGATTACTTCTTGGTCAACATGACCTCCCACAACACCAAAGCCAGCTTAATCACCACCATCTGCTGAGTATTCGTCAAGCTCCTGGACCTATATCAAGGTGGTGATTGAGACTGAAGGTTACTACATTGAATAGCTGTCATAATCAAGTTACCTGAATTGTTTTTTTTTTCAATAAAAGTTTTAAAATAAAGCCGTAGTGTTGTTTTCTTTAAGGCAACAAATTTCATCATTAGAATAAGGCATTATCATTTTATTTTACTGTCCCTCCATGAAGAATCAGATTCAAGAAAGACTTTGAGAAAATCAATGCCAACAACAAACTCTGTTCCGTCTACCTGCTTCCCACCGGACTACAACTTGGATGTCTTCAAGTCCAACGTTAACAAATTCCTAATGAACCGCCCCCTTAAGTAAACACTTCATCAAATCTCCACACTAACATAATGTACTTGCAAGAACCCTTATCCCTGAGTGGCTTCCTGGCCTTGATAAGTGGTGATCACTGTGTAAAAAAAAAACCCAATCATAAAGCCATACAATACTGATTCATATGTATTTAGTATTTTATATTATCTTTTATTTCTTTTTACTAACTCAATTATTAACTTGTAATGCTGGTTCTTGCTTGATAATGTATTTTGGCAATACTAACATCTTTGAAATGTGCCAAAAACAACACTAACAATTAATATACATGTAGTAAAATTTGTAAATGAAAAAGATGGATAAAAAAAAACATGAATTTTATGAATGGGTCACCAGTTAGTAAGTGCTAACTCAACAACAGGAATTTTGGAATGAAAGCAAGAAAACATGAATTAACGAACAAAATGCATTTATATTAACAATTTTACAGAGAAGTAAATATTCTTTGAAAATACCAAAATTTGTTGAAAAGTTTTGAATTTCTAGAATAAGAAGTAGACAAACACGTCAGAAAGTTTGTTTCAAAGTTCTGTTGTGTGTGTGTTTGTGTCTGCATTTGTGTTTGTGTATGGCTGTGTGTGTGACTTACTTCCCTGGAGATATAGCAACAGGCTTACTGGAATTTCAGCATCATGCAGTCCCGTCTTTTAGGATAGACATTATTGATGCAGAAATTGTGTTGCAGCTGTCACCAACTCTCATTTGGTTAATGTTCTTACAGGAGTTTCTAAGTTTGTATCGACGTATTATTTTGACATAGACTTGTTACTTTTGTGGTTTAAAACGATTTTCCTTGGCTGAAAATACTTTGATTTAAAACGTTCCTGTGAAAACTTACTTGCTTTTAGGAGTATAGTTGAAAGCGAATTCCAATAAAGTGGGGAAAGAGAAAATGTAGTAATTAGAGCCATTTGCTTTTTAGCGTTCATAGGAATCAGTTTGCAATTAAGTCGCCACAAACTAAATAATTGCTAAACTATATCTACCCAAAGTTACCCTGAATCTTTTTACTATTTATTTTGCTTCACACTTTTTAAAATGTAGTTTTTAATCTCTGCCTTTGGTAAACCAAATAATTTTTTGCTTTAAAATAGGATATTTATTTTAAAATTAATTATTACTGTATAATTTAGTCAATAAATTATTGATTGAAGAAAATTGTTAGTATGTCCTATTGGACATGGCGAAAAAAAAAATAAGAGGACATAGTTTTGAAAGTCGGTTTATCATATTTTTTTTGTAGGGCTCTGATTACTTTTTGATTGTATTTGAAATATTAAAGGCTAAAGTTAATTTCTAAAAGGAAAAAAATATTTGTACATGTTAAAAAAAAAAAAAAGAGTTGTAATGAAAAATATTTTCACGGTGACAAATTCAGCTAAATTTTGAAGTTAAATAAATTCATTGTAAAAATCCTTTGAAAGATAAATATTAGTTTTCTGGGTCTATTTTAAAAATAATAAGTAAAGTCCGAAGATATTGAATTAAATAATAATAATAAAAAAACCCTTGCTTGTACAAAAAAATAACTTAATTAGCCACCAAAAGCGAGAGATTCTGGCTTCACTTAAACAAAATCAAACAAAATCAAACAAAATCGTGTAAGCGTGAGTTTTACGGAAGACGAAATTGTCAGAAAATCAAAAGGCTTTCTGAAAATGACGTTAGATAGTTGGAGGTGGGTAGGAAGTCCTGGTTTTATTATTTGTTTCCAGACGTGCATTTTTACATTCCTATCCTGAACGTTTGTATAATTTTTACCATTTTTTAATTTAATTATTTTTCTGTGTTCCTACTTTTAAATTAAAAAAATATTCTAATTTTCTTAGATTATATAAAAATTATGTTACACCGAAAGTTACGTATTCATTCAAGAAAGGAATATATTAGACTCTTACATATAAAAATTACACAAAATATATAAAAAACCCAAAACAGTAGAAATATTTTTTGCAATTATAATTTTTTTGTGCGAAAATATTAATTCAATGATAATACCGGTATTTCGAAACAATTAATTTTTTCTTCGAGATATGAATTTTTTTTTTCATTAATACGGACGTTAGGGGCTTTTTTTTCGTAATGTTTCTGAAAAAAATTATTTTTTATTGTTACAATTTACAATGCTTTATTTTCATAAAAAAAGCAAAAATAAATTCATACATTCTTTTTTTATACTCCTGAAAACCATAACTTTAGGAAAGGTGTGTAAAGTTGAATGTAATAATCAAAGAAAAAAGCGCCCATGTGTGTGTGTGTGTGTGTGTGTGTGCATTATGTGCTATAGGACTTACCTTCAGGTGGGATCTGAGAAAGAGCGAGAGATTAAAGATGGCAGCCATGGCTTTAGGAGGTGTAGTCTCATGGAATTGCACGAAATAATACCACCCACTGCACACATATGCAAATTAAATGGAGTCAGTTGTTTTTTTTTAATAAAACGCCTTTTGGCAGAGGTGAGGGGTGGAGACGCATGCCGGAAGTTGAGAGAGAAAGTTGTGAGAAGGAAATACAGTGACGAATTCTATCTGAACTTTTGTTTATTTTATTTTATTTTTTAGCTGTTTACCAGCCCATTCAACTGACAGAGATTTTTTGTTTAAACAAAAAAATACATTTCCACTAAGATTCAAATAAAAATAATAGGTTTATTATATTTCGTGATCGTTATTTGACAAATACTGAAAATTTCATTAAAATTGGTTATTTCCTGATTTTTGGTGAATTTTTAAGTAAAAGGTCAAAATGTTTATACATTTTGTGCATCGGTAGGCATATCAGAAATTTGGAGGAATTTTTGACACCCGTAACAGAAAACTGCAAATAAAATATAAAAAACTCGTAACTTCTTTTTTTTTTTTTTTTTAAAGTGGGTTGTTTATTTTCTGTATGGAATATACTTCCAAAATAAATTATTAAAGTTGTTTAAAAATGTTATTTTTTATTTAAAAAAAAAACAGTGTTTACAAAATGCCGGTGTGCCTTCAGGCAGCCATTTTTTTACGTAATAAAATCAATAGAATTTTACGAGTTAAATATTTTTCAATATTTAAACTTTAAAAATCTATAAAATTTTTTCTATTGGTTCAATTTTTACGATATTTTCAGGGTCAATGTGAAATTTTATAATATTTTAGAGAAACGTTTTTTTTTTTCAAATTCACACCCCCATTTTGAAATGTCTAATAAAATTTTAATAATTAATTTATGTGCCAAAGTTTTATATATCACAAATTGAAGATTAATAAAGAAAATATTCTAATTAAACAAAAAAAAAAAAAAAAGAATAGTTTTTTGGAAATTTACCTGTAAAGTCCAAAGTGTAAAAACTTTTTTTTTTTTATAAAACCATGTTGATTTTTTTTTTAAATGAAAGGTCATGTTATGCTTACATCGTCAAGTAGATACCAGACGCTGACGGCAAATATTTCTATTTCATTGAATGTTTTCTTTTTTTTAGATATTTTAAATCAAATTTTTAAAAATTAGTCGATAAATAAGTATTAAAGTATATCAATCAAAAATGCGTGTATTTCATTAAAAGAATTAAAAAAAAAATCGATGAAGCGGATTTTTTGTTCTAGAGGAAAAACTTATAAGTGAATGTGCGTTTCCTTTTTAACTACGGAGGATGAAAAATACTAATTTTGGTTTACACACGCAATAAAAAAGAAACATTGTTTATTTCCCTTGGACGAATCCGTATTTCATAAATTTCATTTTAGCAGCAGCAGGTCTTTACAGCTTCATGAATACACGTTGCGACACTCGCTTTAGAAAATTCTTTTATTTAAGAAATACATGGAATTTAAAATATAAATATGGATAAATTCTTAAGAATGAAGCATGAAACTGCCCATTTAATAGTATATTTTTTTTAAGTAAGTGATTTTTTGGCGTATATATATATATATATATATATATATATATATATATATATATATATTTGTTATTGTTTGTTTAAGTAAGTGATTTTTTGGCGTATATATATATATATTTGTTATTGTTTTTTGGCGTATATATATATATATATATATATATTTGTTATTGTTGTATTTTCAAGCGATACATACGGTTAATATTGGCTCCGCCTCGAAGCTCATTTTTGATTTACTTAGAAAGTCGCCATTTTTAATTTGTTTGGACGTATATAACATTTCTTATTTATTTATTATTTTTAAAACAGTAATCTACGTACACGCGTGTTTCGAGGTCGTTACCTCTCGTCAGCGTAGTTCAACTGTTTCTAGGGATCGAACCTCAGACCATGTTTACCACAGTTAGGCCACAGACCCTAGATTAATTATACTGCTTATTTTTATCGCTTATAAATTTAGATTTGTTATTGTTGTTTTTTCAAGCGATACATACGGTTAATATTGGCTCCGCCTCAAAGCTCATTTTTTTATTTACTTATTTATATGCTTATATATATATATATATATATATATATATATATATATATATATATATATATATATATATAAGCAAGTCAAAATATGTTGATTTTCTTTATATATTTTTTTAAAGAAAACCGCTTTAAAAAACAGATATTGCATAATTTGCGATTAAACCTGTTATTTCTAAAAAAATTGGTCTTTGCTCCTTTAATTGAAAAAAAAAAAAATAGGCTTCAAATTACATTTTTCAAGTAGTTATAAGCTTCTTCGAAAAATAGTAAGTTGAATTATTAAAGTTCTGATCATCATTTTTAATGGCCTGATACACCTAGTGCATCGGCATTCTAGCAGTATCAGAATTTTTGTAGGAATTTTTGACACCCCTAACACGAAACTGCGAATACAATATAAAAATCTCGTAATTTCTCTGTTAAAAGTGGGTTATTTATTTTCTTTATGGATTATACTTCCAAAATAAACTATTACAGTTGTTTTAAAAGTAATAAAAATATATTTTTTTTTAAAAACAGTAATGAATTTTCCGAACTCAATATTTTTCAATTTTTAAACTCAATATTTTTCAATTTTTAAATTTTAAAAATCTATCAAAATTTTTCTATTGATTCTATTTTTACGATATTTTCAGGGTCAATGTGAAATTTTATGTTCTTTCCAATAAACCGAATATAATATTTTAGACAAACGTTTTTTTTTAAATTCACGCCCCCCCCCCAAGTGTCACCCATTTTCAACTTTCTCTTAAAAAGTAAATAATTAATTTATGTCGTGGAGTTTTATATATCACAAATTGAAGAGAAAAGGTCAATAAATAATATATTCAAATTTAAAACAAAAAAAAAAAAAATCGCTTTTTAGAAATTTACCTGTAAAGTCCGAAGTTTAAAACCTTATTTTATAAGAACACATTGTTTCTTTTTGTCTTTTTTTTTTTTTAATGAAACCTTGGTCCTTGCTCCTTTAATTGAAAAAAAAAAATTAGGGCTTGAATTACATTTTTCGAGGAGTTATAAGCTTAGAAAGATAGGGGGTCGAATAATTCACGCCTCTCATTTTGAAATGTCTATTAAAAAGTAAATAATTAATTTATGTCGTGGAGTTTTATATATCACAAATTGAAGAGAAAAGGTCAATAAATAATATATTCAAATTTAAAACAAAAAAAAAAATCGCTTTTTTAGAAATTTACCTGTAAAGTCCGAAGTTTAAAACCTTTTTTTAAAAAAAAAACACATTGTTTTTTTTTGTTTTTTTTTTTTAATAAAACCTTGGTCCTTGCTCCTTTAATTGAAAAAAAAAATTAGGGCTTGAATTACATTTTTCGAGGAGTTATAAGCTTGGAAAGATGGGGTGGAATTATTCACTATTTTCACGAAATTTCTGACACTGCTATCGGCATTCATACTTAAAAATTGTTAAAACTATAACTAATTATTGTTAAAGTTACTGCTTATATAAAATTATTGGATTTAAAACTTCCCAGTCTTTTAAAACGGTAAGAATTTAAAATTTTAAAGCTAATTCAAATGTTTTTAAATGCTTCAAAATATCTTTCAAATTCAGTTACGTTGAGACGAGAAATACACACAGACACGCGAGCAGTAGTCATACTTTTATAGAATAAAAATATAACTTAAAATTATCTCCCATTTTATTTACGGGAGATAATTTCCAACGAAAAATTCATGAATTACTTCCCTTGTGTTTCCAAGAGTTACTTCCCTTAAAAATTCGATTTTTTTTTTTGAAAACGAAACTTGGCTAACGTATATGACTTTGTTGGTATAGCCTTGATACGACACGTACGGCATTCTTGAAAACGTTGGTTCTTTTAACGACTAGTTTTATCTATCTTTTTGTAGCACCTCCGTGCAAATTATTCTTGTTTGCCCGTGCGGTAATGTTTTTTTTCTTTTGGAATTCCTGCTGTTAATAATAAAAAAATAAATAAATAAAAATCTAATAAATAGTGGACTATTTTGAAGATTTTAGCTCCCATTTGCTGGTTTATCGAGTGTTTCTTGTCCAGTATTTCCTCATAGTAAGAAAAAACAAATAATAAAGGAAAATCTGTATGATGTACGTATTTGTGACGAAACAAAAGTATTTGTGACGAAACAAAAGTATTTGTGACGAACCAATAGTATTTGTGACGAAATAATAGTATTTGTGACGAAACAAAAGTATTTGTGACGAAACAAAAGTATTTGTGACGAAACAAAAGTATTTGTGACAAAACAAAAGTATTTGTGACGAAAAAAAATCACGTAAATTGATTTTATTTTTAAATAAGAAAATCAAATTTTATAAGTGACTATCTTGTTCGCCATTTAAAACAAATGTAAAAAGCATCCAAAAAAAACAAAAAACAAAAACAAAAAAAAAACGAAAGGATATAACTCAATAATTCAAAATCACGAGATTTAATCAGTTAACAATAAATTTTTTTTTTTTATAAAAACAAAACTTCTGGATCAATTCACATAACTTTTGCAATGTGCTATTTTTGTTTCGTCATGAGCATGTGTACCATACAGATTTTTCTTTACTTTTGTTTTTTTAATATCGAGGGAAAGTCAAAGCAAGAACCAATTTTTAACGATTTGGACGGACAAATTTCTTTTAAAAAATATTTAGGTCGCAAACATCTCGAATTGTGATTAAAGATTAGCATTTTTCAGCAACTTAAAAAAGAAAACACTTCAACGCTGCCACCACTAATTCTTGCGCGAGCCTTTTTTAGTCTCACACAAAAACACGAGTTCACATCTCAAGCTATATTACTTGTCATATACATACGCGCACACAAACATACGCGCACATGTACACACAAGTAGATATATTAACGTTCGCGTATATACACACACATTCACGTGTATACACACACACGCTAACGTACACACATGTACTCACACACGCGCACACGTACGCACACAAGGACAACGTCACTTCTGCTTTCAAAGGAAATCCACACATTGCGCAAAAGACCACCGGAAACACCTATAAAAGAAAGAGCAATAAGCGGCTTCGACCTTTTTTGGACCAGCTTTCGAGCTGTGCGGTCTACGGACCGACAGCGTGCCTTTTTGGCATGCGCGCACGCGCATACTTCACGCCACTTGTTACTATGTGGGACAAAAAGCTAACAGACCGTACGTACACGTTATACGCTTTCTCTCTCCATGAACTGGATTGACATTCTCACTCTTTCTCTCTCTATATATACAACTTGTCCCAGAGAACACCACCACGTAGCTGACTTCTAACATGGCGCACAGTTTAACTGACGTAAACCCTCTATCCTTTTCTTTGTCTACACGATGGACTGCCATTTCTCGTTCCACTACATTACTCACTTCTCTTCCCACGCGCGAACAAACGACAGTGACCCGAACGTGAGATGAACACACATTTCCTTTTTCTTTCTACACCACCAGTCCTGCAACAAACGATGGTTACACCCGCGCGGACATGAACACGTGTTATATCTGAAACATTCATTCTTTCAACAGTGAATAAACGACACGTTTATCTTATCCATCAATTGAGTTTTTTTCCTTCAATTCCATTCGTTTCATTATTTTCTTTTGTAACGGGATTATGATTTATATATCCTAGTCCTCTACATTCTAAAGCTGAGTGCTAGGCTGAAGTGAGTATATATATATGTATATATATATATATATATATATATATATATATATATATATATATATATATATATATATATAAGAACGAGTAGTTAATAAAACATGTTAAAACACTTTGAAAAAGACTTAAAAACATATTTAATGTTAAAAAGGAAGCACAAAATAAGTGGATAGTATATATATATATATATATATATATATATATATATATATATATATATATATATATATATATTAGTGGTGGGACGATTCCAAAATTTTTCCCGATTCCGATCCAATTACCGATTCAGATTCTTTTAATATTTATAAATATTTAATTGAGATATTTTTTTTTGTTTGTTTTTTTTAGTAAATTGTTCAAATTATTACATGAATCACCGGGTAATTTCCGGGCATATTTTTTCTCAAATGTTTTCCTTGTAATGTATTGCAAATTGAAAGACAACAAAAGGTTTATTTTGATTTTAGACAAAGCCAAATTGTATCAGTTCGTCGTTAGTATACAAAATGCTACTTGAAAGTTTTAATAAACAGTTGAAAAGGCTTATTGTTTAATTGCAACTAGGTCGTCAAAAAAATATGCTTCGTTTGCATCAATGAAATGAATACCATACAAAATCTATATCGCTTCGAGCATCTCGTATCACATTTCACTTTCTCTGATAGATGGAAAATTGCGTCCATAGCCTTAAAGAATCCTGGCGTAAAGAACTGGCCTGCAAAATTATCGTCCCATGAGTTTCCTCCACGAAAAGCTATGAATAATTACTGAATCTAGTGAAAAATGCTAAAGTTTTTTCTCGCAAACGTCATAATGGTCATATTTGAAAGCATTTACTGTAATATGATGTAAAATTTACTGTACTATGATGTAAAATTTATTGTAATATGATGTAAAATATATTGTAATATGATGTAAAATTTATTGTAATATGATTTAAAATTTATTCTAATATCATGTAAAATTTATTGTAATATGATTTAAAATGAATTGTAATATGATGTAAAATTTACTGTAATATGATGTAAAATTTATTGTAATATGATGTAAAATTTATTGTAATATGATTTAAAATTTATTATAATATGATGTAAAATGTATTGTAATATGATGTAAAATTCATTGTAATATGATTTAAAATTTATTGTAATATGATGTAAAATTTATTGTAATATGATGTAAAATGTATTGTAATATGATGTAAAATTTATTGTAGTATGATGTAAAATTTATTGTAATATAATGTAAAATGTATTGTAATATAATGTAAAATTTATTGTAATATGATGTAAAATTTACTGAAATATAATGTAAAATTTATTGTAATATAATGTAAAATGTATTGTAATATAATGTAAAATTTATTGTAATATGATGTAAAATTTATTGTAATATAATGTAAAATTTACTGGAATATGATGTAAAATTTATTGTAATATGATTTCAAATTTATTGTAATATGATGTAAAATTTATTGTAATATAATGTACAATTTATTGTAATATGATGTAAAATTTACTGTAATATGATGTAAATTTTATTATAATATAATGTAAAATTTATTGTAATATAATGTACAATTTATTGTAATATGATGTAAAATTTATTGTAATATGATGTAAATTTTATTATAATATAATGTAAAATTTATTATAATATGATGTAATATTTATTGTAATATAATGTAAAATTTATTGGATTATAATGTAAAATTAATTGTAATATAATGTAAAATTTATTAGATTATAATGTAAAATTAATTGTAATATAATGTAAAATTTATTGTAATATAATGTAAAACTTATTGTAATATAATGTAAAATTTATTGTAATATGATGTAAAATGTATTGTAACATTATGTTAAATTTATTGTAATATGATTTAAAATTTATTGTTATATGATGTAAAACTTATTGTAATGTGATGTAAAATTTATTGTAATATGATGTAAAATTTATTGTAATATGATGTAAAATTTATTGTAATATGATGTAATATTTATTGTAATATGATGTAAAATTTATTATAATATAATGTAAAATTTTTGTAATATAATGTAAAATTTATTGTAATATGATGTAAAATTTATTGTAATATAATGTAAAATTTATTGTAATATGATTTAAAATTTAATGTAATATGATGTAAATTGTATTGTAATATAATGTAAAATGTATTGTAATATAATTTAAAATTTATTGTAATATGATGTAAAATTTATTGTAATATAATGTAAAATTTATTGTAATATGATGTAAAATTTATTGTAATATGATGTAAAATGAATTGTAATATGATGTAACCTTTATTGTAATATTATGTAACATTTATTTAAATATAATGTAAAATTTATTATAATATGATGTAAAATTTATTGTAATATGATTTAAAATTTATTGTAATATAATGTAAAATTTATTGTAATAGTATGTAAAATGTATTGTAATATAATGCAAAATTTATTGTAACATAATGTAAAATCTATTTTAATATGATGTAAAATTTACTGTAATATGATGTAAAATTTATTGTAATATGATGTAAAATTTATTGTAATATGATGTAAAATGTATTGTTATATGATGTAAAATTTATTGTAATATGATTTACAATTTATTGAAATATAATGTAAAATTTATTGTAATATGATTTAAAATTTATTGTAATATGATTTAAAATTTATTGTAATATAATGTAAAATTTATTGTAATAGGATGTAAAACGTATTGTTATACGATGTGAAATTTATTGTAATATGATTTAAAATTTATTGAACTATAATGTAAAATTTATTGTAATGTGATGTAAAGTTTTTTGTAATATGATTTAAAATTTTTTTGTAATATAATGTAAAATTTATTGTAATACAATGTCAACTTAATTCTAATATAATGTAAAATTTATTGTACTATAATGTAAAATTTACTGTATAATGATGTAACATTTATTGAAATATAATGTAAAATTTACTGTAATATGATGTAAAATTTATTGTAATATGATTAAAAATTTATTGTAATATAATATAAAATGCATTTTAATATAATGTACAATTTACTTTAATATAATGTAAAATTTACTGTAATATGATGTAAAATTTACTGTAATATGATGTAAAATTTATTGTAATATGATGTAAAATTTATAATAATATGATGAAAAATTTATTATAATATGATATACAATTTATTGTAATATAATGTGAAATGTATTATAATATAATGTAAAATTTATTGTAATATAATGTAAAATTTATTGTAATATGATGTAAAATTTATTGTAATATGATGTAAAATTTATTGTAATATAATGTAAAGTTTATTGTAATATAATGTAAAATGTATTGTAATATGATGTAAAATTTATTGTAATACAATGTAAAATTTAGTTTAATATGATGAAAAATGTATTGTAATATGATGTAAAATTTATTGTAATATGATGTAAAATTTATTGTAATATGATGTAAAATTTATGGTAATATTATTTAAAATACATTGTAATATGATGTACAATTTATTGTTATATGATTTTAAATGTATTGTAATATAGTGTAAAATTTACTGTAATATGATGTAAAATTTATTCTAACATGATGTAAAATCTATTATTATATGATGAAAAATGCATTGTAATATGATGTAAAATTTATTGTAATATTATTAAAAATCTATTGTAATATGATGTTAAAGTTTTTGTAATATGATGTAAAATTTATTGTAGTATGATGTAAAATTTATTGTAATATAATGTAAACTTTATTGTAATATGATGTAAAAGTTATTGTAATATGATGTAAAATTTATTGTAATATAATGTAAAATTTATTGTAACATTATGTAAAATTTATTGTAATATGATGTAAAATGTATTGTCATATAATGTAAAATGTATTGTAATATGATGTAATATTTATTGTAATATAATGTAAAATTTATTGTAATATAATGTAAAATTTCTTGTAATATGATGTAAAATTTACTGTAATATAATGTACAATTTATTGTAATATGATGTAAAATTTATTGTAATATGATGTAAAATGTATTGTAATATTATGTAAAATTTATTGTAATATGATTTAAAATGTATTGTAATATAATGTCAAATTTATTGTAATATGATGTGAAATTTATTGTAATATGATGTAAAATTTATTGTAATATGATGTAAAATTTATTGTAATATGATGTGAAATTTATTGTAATATAATGTAAAATGTATTGTAATATTATGTAAAATTTATTGTAATATGATGTAAAATTTACTGTAATATAATGTGAAATTTATTGTAATATAATGTAAAATTTATTGTACTATAATGTAAAATTTACTGTAATATGATGTAAAATTTATTGTAATATAATGTAAAATTTATTGTAATATGATTTCAAATTTATTGTAATATAATGTAAAATTTATTGTAATATAATGTAAAATTTATTGTAATATTATGTAAAATTTATTGTAATATGATGTAAAATTTATTGTAATATGATGTAAAATTTATTATAATATAATGTAAAATTTATTATAATATGATGTAAAACTTATTGTAATATAATGTAAAATTTATTAGATAAAAATGTAAAATTTATTGTAATATAATGTAAAATTTATTGTACTATAATGTAAAATTTATTGTAATATGATGTAAAATGTATTGTAACATTATGTTAAATTTATTGTAATATAATGTAAAATTTATTGTAATATAGTGTAAAATTTTTTGTAATATAATGTAACATTTATTGTAATATGATGTAAAATTTATTTTAATATGATGTAAAATGAATTGTAATATGATGTAAACTTTATTGTAATATTATGTAAAATTTATTTAAATATAATGTAAAATTTATTGTAATATGATTTAAAATTTTTTGTAATATAATGTAAAATTTATTGTAATAGTATGTAAAAGGTATTGTAATATAATGTAAAATTTATTGTAATATAATGTAAAATCTATTGTAATATGATGTAAAATTTACTGTAATATGATGTAAAATTTATTGTAATACGATGTAAAATTTATTGTAATATGATGTAACATTTATTTTAATATGATGTAAAATGTATTGTTATATGATTTAAAATTTATTGTAATATGATTAAAAATGTATTTTAATATGATGTAAAATGTATTGTAATATAATGTAAAATTTGTTGTAATATAATGTAAAATTTATTGTAATAGTATGTAAAAGGTATTGTAATATAATGTAAAATCTATTGTAATATAATGTAAAATCTATTGTAATATGATGTAAAATTTACTGTAATATGATGTAAAATTTATTGTAATATGATGTAAAATTTATTGTAATATGATGTAACATTTATTTTAATATGATGTAAAATGTATTGTTATATGATTTAAAATTTATTGTAATATGATTAAAAATGTATTTTAATATGATGTAAAATGTATTGTAATATAATGTAAAATGTATTGTAATATAATGTAAAATTTATTGTAATATGATGTAAAATTTATTGTAATATGATGTAAAATATATTGTAATATGATGTAAAATTTATTGTAATATGATGTAAAATTTATTGTTATATGATGTACAATTGATTGTAATATGATTTACAATTTATTGAAATATAATGTAAAATTTATTGTAATATGATTTAAAATTCATTGTAATATGATTTAAAATTTATTGTAATATAATGTAAAATTTATTGTAATATGATGTAAAATGTATTGTTATATGATTTGAAATTTATTGTAATATGATTTAAAATTTATTGAAATATAATGTAAAATTTATTGTAATGTGATGTAAAATTTTTGTAATATGATTTAAAATTTTTTTGTAATATAATGTAACATTTATTGTAATATAATGTCAAATTAATTCTAATATAATGTAAAATTTATTGTACTATAATGTAAAATTTACTGTATAATGATGTAACATTTATTGTTATATAATGTAACATTTACTGTAATATGATGTAAAATTTATTATAATATGATCTAAAATTTATTGTAATATAATATAAAATTTATTGTAATATAATGTACAATTTATTATAATATAATGTAAAATTTACTGTAATATGATGTAAAATTTATGGTAATATGATTTAAAATTTATTTTAATAGCATGTAAAATGTATTGTAATATGATGTAAAATTTATTGTAATATGATTTAAAATTTATTGTAATATGATATAAAATCTATTGTAATATGATGTAAAATTTATTATAATATGATGTAAAATCTCTTGTAATATAATGTAAAATTTATTGTAATATAATGTAAAATTAACTGTATTATGATGTAAAATTTATTGTAATATGATGTAAAATTTATTCTTATATAATGTAAAATATATTGTAATATAATGTAAAATTAACTGTACTATGATGTAAAATTTATTGCAATATGATGTAAAATTTATTGTAATATAATTTTAAATTTATTGTAATATGATGTAAAATTTATTGTAATATAATGCAAAATTTATTGTAATATGATGTAAAATTTATTGTAATATGATGCAAAATTTATTGTAATATAATGTAAAATTTATTGTAATATGATGTAAAATTTATTGTAATATAATGCAAAATTTATTGTAATATGATGTAAAATTTATTGTAATATGATGTAAAATTTATTGTAATATAATGCAAAATTTATTGTAATATAATTTAAAATTTATTGTAATATGATGCAAAATTTATTGTAATATAATGTAAAATTTATTGTAATATGATGTAAAATTTATTGTAATATAATTTAAAATTTATTGTAATATAATGTAAAATTTATTGTAATATAATGCAAAATTTATTGGAATATGATGTAAAATTTAATGTAATATAATTTAAAATTTATTGTAATATGATGTAAAATTTATTGTAATACAATGTAAAATTTATTGTAATATGATTTAAAATTTAATGTAATATAATGTAAAGTTTAATGTAATATAATGTAAAATTTATTTTAATATGATGTAAAATTTATTTTAATATAATGTAAAATTTATTGTAATATGATTTAAAATTTAATGTAATATGATGTAAATTGTATTGTAATATAATGTAAAATTTATTGTAATATGATTTAAAATTTATTGTAATATAGTGTAAAATGTATTGTAATATAATGTAAAATTTATTGTAATATGATTTAAAATTTATTGTAATATGATGTAAAATGAATTGTAATATGATGTAAACTTTATTTAAATATTATGTAAAATTTATTTAAATATAATGTAAAATTTATTGTAATATGATTTAAAATTTATTGTAATATAATGTAACATTTATTGTAATAGTATGTAAAATGTATTGTAATATAATGTAAAATTTATTGTAATAAAATGTAAAATCTATTGTAATATGATGTAAAATTTACTGTAATATGATGTGAAATTTATTGTAATATGATGTAAAATTTATTGTAATATGATGTAAAATGTATTGTTATATGATGTAAAATTTATTGTAATATGATTTACAATTTATTGAAATATAATGTAAAATTTATTGTAATATGATTTAAAATTTATTGTAATATAATGTAAAATGTATTGTAATATGATGTTCAATATATTGTAATATGATGTAAAATTTATTGTAATATGATTTATATTTATTGTAATATGATTTAAAATTTATTGTAATATAATGTAAAATTTATTGTAATATGATGTAAAATGTATTGTTATATGATGTGAAATTAATTGTAATATGATTTAAAATTTAATGAAATATAATGTAAAATTTATTATAATATGATGTAAAATTTTTTGTAATATGATTTAAAATGTATTGTAATATGATGTAAAATTTATTGTAATATAATGTAAATTTTATTGTAATATAATGTAAAATGTATTGTAATATAATGTAAATTTATTATAATATGATATACAATTTATTGTAATATAATGTAAAATTTATTAGATTATAATGTAAAATTTATTGTAATATAATGTAAAATTTATTGTAATATAATGTAAAATTTATTGTAATATAATGAAAAATGTATTGTAATATGATGTAAAATGTATTGTAACATTATGTTAAATTTATTGTAATATGATTTAAAATTTATTGTTATATGATGCAAAACTTATTGTAATGTGATGTAAAATTTATTGTAATATGATGTAAAATTTATTGTAATATGATGTAAAATTTATTGTAATATGATGTAAAATTTATTGTAGTATGATGTAAAATTTATTGTAATATGATGCAAAATTTATTGTAATATGATGTAAAATTTACTGTAATATAATGTAAAATCTATTGGTGTATTATGTAAAATTTATTGTAATATGATGTAAAATCTATTGTAACATGATGTAAAATTTATTGTAATATGATGTAAAATTTATTGTAATATGATGTAAAATTTATTGTAATATAATGTAATATTTATTGTAATATAATGTAAAATTTATTATAATATAATGTAAAATTTACTGTAATATAATGCAAAATTTGTTGTAATATAATGTAACATTTATTGTAATAGGATGTAAAATGTATTGTAACATTATGTAAAATTTATTGTAATATGATTTAATATTTATTGTAATATGATGTAAAATGTATTGTAATATGATGTAAAATTTATTGTAATATGATGTAAAATTTATTGTAATATGATGTAAAATTTATTGTAATATAATGTAAAATGTATTGTAATATGATGTAAAATGTATTGTAATATGATGTAAAATGTATTGTAATATGATGTAAAATTTTTTGTAATATGATGTAAAATTTATTGTAATATGATTTAAAATTTATTGTAATATGATGTAAAATTTATTGTAATATGATTTAAAATGTATTGTAATATGATGTAAAATTTACTGTAACATGGTGTAAAATTTATTGTAATATGATTTAAAATTTATTATAATATGATGTAAAATGTATTGGAATATGATGTAAAATTTATTGTAATATGATTTAAAATTTATTGTAATATGATGTAAAATTTATTGTAATATGATGTAAAATGTATTGTAATATGATGTAAAATTTATTGTAGTATGATGTAAAATTTTTTGTAATATAATGTAAAATTTATTGTAATATGATTCAAAATTTATTGTAATATGGTGTAAAATTTACTGTAATATAATGTAACATTTATTGTAATATTATGTAAAATTTATTGTAATATGATGTAAAATGTATTGTAATATTATGTAAGATTTATTGTAATATGATGTAAAATTTATTGTAATATGATGTAATATTTATTGTAATATGATGTAATATTTATTGTAATATAATGTAAAATTTATTATAATATAATGTAAAACTTATTGTAATAGAATGTAAAATTTATTGTAATAGATTGTAAAATTTATCGTAATATAATGTAAAATTGATTGTAATATAATGTAAAATGTATTGTAATATTATGTAAAATTTATTGTAATATGATTTAATATTTATTGTAATATGATGTAAAATGTATTGTAATATGATGTAAAATTTATTGTAATATGATGTAAAATTTAGTGTAACATTGTTTAAAATGTATTCTAATATAATGTACAATTTATTGTAATATGATGTAAAATTTACTGTAATATGATGTAAAATCTTTTGTAATATGATGTAAAATTTACTGTAATATGATGTAAAATTTATTGTAATATAATGTAAAATTTATTGTAATATGATGTAAAATTTACTGTAATCTAATGTAAAATTTATTGTAATATGATGTAAAAGGTACTGTAATATAATGTAAAATGTATTGTAATATTATGTAATATTTATTGTAATATAATGTAAAATGTATTGTAATATTATGTAAAATTTTATGTAATATAATGTAAAATTTATTGTAATATGATGTAAAATTTACTGTAATATAATGTAAAATTTATTGTAATATGATGTAATATTTATTGTAATATGATGTAAAATTTATTGTAATATAGTGTAAAATTTATTGTAATATAATGTAAAATTTATTGTAATATAATGTAAAATTTATTGTAATATAATGTAAAATTTATTGTAATATGATGTAAAATTTATTGTAATATAATGTAAAATTTATTGTAATATAATGTAAAATGTAATGTAATATTATGTAATATTTATTGTAATATGATGTAAAATTTATTGTAATATAATGTAAAATTTATTGTAATATGATGTTAAATTTATTGTAATATAATGTAAAATTTTTTGTAATATGATGTAAAATTTACTGTATATGATTTAAAATTTTCAGTACCCCTGATGCTTATGTCTCTGATAGTAGCCCCCTACACCAAAGTGCCAATGTGGCTTGTTTGGGGTGAAAATGTAATAAAATAAATAAACTTCAGCCTCTGTCCCATTGACGAAATGTTGGATCCCTCTGCCGGTTCTACAAATACTTTAACGGAGAATGGTCTGACGAACTGCAAGCACTTGTACCCCCTCGACGTAAATACCCCCGAGAAACCCGACAAGCAGCTAAATCCCACCCCTTCACAGTAGAGATCCCTAGATGCAAGAGAGCCTTTTACTCCAGTAGTTTCTTCACCAGAACAGCTAGACTTTGGAATTCCCTTCCGGGTCCCTGCTTCCGCAACTGTACTGACATGCAGAAGTTCAAGTGCAATGTGTACCGACATCTTGCTGCCCAACTCCCTACACAGTACCCCTGATGCTTATGTCTCTGATAGTAGCCCCCTACACCAAAGTGGCTTGTTTGGGGTGAAAATGTAATAAAATAAAGCAAAAACAAAATATGTGCAAGCGAGTATTATGTTTTTTTAAAACGCTTCACTGCTTGTAAGTAAATAAAAAATTACTCGAGCTGAGATCGAAACGAAAACCCAAAGACAGTGAGTCAAGTACGATAACCATTAGGCCAACTTGACATGATCTTTAAAAAGTGTTTTCAAACCTACTTATTCTTACCATAAGGAAGCTGTTATGTGAACGATTTAAAAAAAAAAAAAAAAAAAAAAATTAAATTCATTTCTTGAAGATGCTTTCTTTTAAGCAGGTTTATATTCGATGATTGAAACGTGATGCCCACGCAGCAACAATACGTAGCACGTGCAGTAATCACGTGGCTTTTTTTTTTTTTAAAACAAATCGACACCAAGTTTCTTTTAACTAATTATAGCAACAAAATGTCTAAAACTATATCTTTGTTGAAATCAAACCACCTTTTCTTTTTCAGTTTAAAAGATTTACTAAAAATTAACAAAACTAGTCAACTACAAGGAAGCAAACATCTCAAACACAAAATCTTAATATATTTTGCTTCAACAACTTTCGGTGGGTAACGGGTATATAAGTTTACTAGTATATATTTTAACGTAGGTACAAATAAAAGCAACGCTTGACATGTATGAAAAAAAGTTGACAGAGTGTATACCAGAATAACCTGGCACCACGTGATGTCAGAGGAGATAACACTCAGAACAATATGTGGATGAGATCCCATGGATGATATAGTAACCAGCTAAATCAAATCGCTCGTCATATAATCAGAGGAATGTATTCGGCCGGAATTTATTCACTTCAGGAACAATTTGGTTTTGTAACCGTTCGCCAATTAAATTCTACCAGCGCGAAGAATCGTGGGTGTGACGCAACTTTTTTACTCACAAATCCATGGGATTATATTTTTGTCCATTTGCGCATATAGACAGTGAACAGGCCGGAACATTCTAGAAAATCAATATAAAATCAAATTAGTTCCAGATAACGTCCGCAAGTTACTTCATCACTGCCCGTGATTATCACGTGTCTCTAACTCCATCTAAAAGACATAAAAACTGCACGGTGAAGAATACCAATACTCAATCCTTCACTAATGAAGCTCACGTAAACAACAAAAAATGAACTCTGTCCTTCCTGGTACACCTTCATTCGCGGTGTTTCTTCATAAAATATGATGACAATAACAATTTCCTCAGTCGTGAAGGATTTTCTCAGTCACGAAAGACTTCTAGCAAATACCCTTACACTTGCACAAATATTAATTTTTACTTGGATTATAATTCCGAATTTTCGTCTCATAAAAATGTACATTTTCTCGTTTTATTCATAGACTTTAATCTTTTTAATTTCATGCTTATGGGAAATCATGAACACACAGGATTGAATGCAACACATCTCCCACATATAAAAATGAATTTCTGGTTTAATAAAATTTATTATTTTGAGTTTTAGAATTTGTTCCCGAATTGTTGCTATTTACTGATTTTTTTTTCTGGTTAGAGAAAAGAGTTTCGACCTATGCTCCCGTCGCCGTCACGAATCCGGACGTCGGCCGTTACTTTCCCCCCTACAATTGAAACATGACGTCCACGCAACAACAATACGTAGCACGTGCAGTAATCACGTGGCTTTTTTTTCTTAGACAAAGTGACACCAAGTTTCTTTTGACTATTTAATAGCAACAAGATGTCTAAAACTTTGATGGTCATATATCTTTGTTAAAATCTAACCACCTTTTACTAAAAATAATGCACTACAAGGAAGCAAACATTCCAAGGACAAAATCCCAGCATATTTCGCCTCAATAACTTCCGTTGGGTAAACAGTGTGTAAACTTACTAGTATATATTTTAACGAAGATGAATTGGTACGAATACAAGCAATCCTGTCCGTGCATTGACAGAGAATAACCTGACACCAGGTGAGGTCTTGGACCGATATGTGGATGCGATCCCACGGATGTGATGCCACATGGAACCAAAGTGAAAAACAATAATTAGATTTTGAATCAAACTGGGTTTTGATTTTGACGCGGTCGGTCGTTGGAAGAATGTTTTAAGGAGGAGATAACTGCTGAGTCTCGCATGCAGGCATGGGCGCTGATGTCTGTCTGTCTGCCTGTCCATCTATCTATCTGACGTTCCAATAATTACCTTAGCTAAGTGATTAACGACACGGACTGACAACCCAGGGATGCCCAGTTCGAATCCAGAAACATTTTCACTTAAGATGTTGGCAACCTTCACTTGGTCCCTCCTACAAGTATCCAGTGTCTTTGTTAGAAAAGATTATAACTAAAATAATATCGGGGAAACCAATGCCAACAATAGAATCATCTGATTCATACGAAATGAATGAACCGTAGTTTAATATTTCTATGTTTTTCACACTTGTAATTAAAAATTGTTCTTGTTGCTTCTTGAAACTTTACGCATTCTTTATTTTTGAAACTGTGTTCTTTTAATAGTTTTGAGGTTGACTATGAGAATATTTGAAACGGCGACGAAATGACGATATGGATCACGAGACAAAAAATGGCGACATGGAGGCAGACGAAGAAATAAATGACATCGCCTATCTATCTATCTATCTATCTATCTATCTATCTATCTAACATATAATAGATACTTTTTTATAGATATACTAGAAGATTTACTCAACGTTGCCCGGTATTAAACGTAACGTTAAAGTCCTTGAAAAAAAAAAAAAAATGAAGTAAAAAGAAGGAAACCCAGAAAAAAACTGAGACGTGTGCATGCGAGTATTATGTCTTTCGTAAACAGTTCACTTCTTGTAAGTAAAAATGTACTCGAGTTGAGATCGAAACCAAAACCTAAAGACAGCAAGCCAAGTACGGTAGCTATTAGGCTAGCTTGCGTCGTTTTTTAGAAAGTGTTTTTAAACCTACTTATTCTTAACATAAGGAAGCTGTCATGTAAACGATTCACGCATGCGCAGTCGTGAAACAGTTGGCACATAGATAAAAATCTAATGACCTCTCGAAGTACCAATTTTTAAAATTTGAACTCTTAGCAGTCATTTTTTTTACTGATAAAAAACAATTAAAAAGTTTTCCGCATGTCTGAATATCCTATATACCAAATTTAAAGTCTGTAGATCAAAAATTCGTTGTGTATGTGTGTGTGTGGACACACACACACACACACACACACACACACACACACATATATATATTATCAACTTTTTATTACTTTTCTTTTATTTTTGGATCGCAAAATTCTATATCGATTATCGCTTAAGAATTTATTGATTTCTTAATCGTTCGAACACATAAGCAACACATAAGCTGTTAGAAACACATAGAATTAATAATTAGGTGTGTCAGAAACTTTGTGGAAAATATTGAATAATTCGACCCCCTGACTTTCCAAGCTTATAACTACTCGAAAAATGTAATTCAAACCCTATTTTTTTTTCAATTAAAGGAGCAAGGACAAGGGTTCATTTAAAAAAACAAAAACAAAAATACAAACGTGTTTAAAAAAAAAAGGTTTTAAACTTCGGACTTTACAGGTAAATTTCTAAAAAAAACACTACTTTTTTTGTTTTAAATTTGAATATATTATTTATTGATCTTTTATCTTCAATTTGTGATATATAAAACGTTGCTGTGTAAATTAATTATTTACTTTTTAATAGACATTTCTAAATGGGGGTGCGTGAATAAAAAAAAACGTTTGTCTAAAATATTATATTCAGTTTATTGGAAAGAGCATAAAATTTCACATTGACCCTAAAAATATCGTAAAAATAGAATCAATAGAAAAATTTTGATAGATTTTTAAAGTTTAAAAATTGAAAAATACTGAACTCATAAAATTCAATTAATTTCATTACTGTTTTAAAAAATATATTTCTATTACTTTTTATACAACTTTAATAGTTTATTTTGGAAGTATAATCCATAAAGAAAATAAACAACCCACTTTTAAAAGAGAAATTACGAGTTTTTTTAATACTTTATTCGCAGTTTCGCGTTAGGGGTGTCAAAAATTCCTACAAAAATTCTGATACACCTATAGAATTAAACCGCACAAGGAATCAAACGTTCTAAGGCTGATTCATTGTTTGTGCAATATAATTCGATTTTAAAAAATACATTTTAGGTAAAAATCACTATGACGTACTTACATTTTATGTCGAAATTAATAAAAAAAATAAATAAATAAAATACGAAAATGATCTAGCTGAAAAAATAATTACAGGCAAAAATAGAATTTATCGAATTATAAAGTCGTATTTGTTAATATTGCAGAGTTTTTAAAATCCAGGGGAAGTAACTGCAGTCTATGATTTTGACAAAATAATTGATATCTGTCATTTTAATATAGAAATTGACGGATCGCTAATATCTACATTTATTTTTGTAAAAAATAGTTCTAGCAGAGCTCTACTTCGATCATTTTTCCGAATTAATTTTTATTTTAAATAATTTCGACGTGACACGTAAATACATAATAGTGTTTTTTTTGTTTTTTTTTCATAAAATGCATTTTTCTAAACTGAATTTTACTGCACAAGCACTGTTGGCCGTTTATAAGTCTCCAGCCTAAAGTGAAATCTGCCAGGATGCATGACACCTCACTTGTTGCAAATGTTATTATTGGTTGTTTGTAATTCCTTTCCAATAACCGCCGTTTCTGTTAAACAAACTGCAATTGTCTACTGTTGGGATCGGAGGAACTTTCTATCTGTTACGACATAAAGTCGATTTAGTCTAAAACTTTATTTACAATCGTTAGTTTCACACAATGACCTCACTGCTAACAATTTCACACACACTATCTGTGCCTAAATTTGGACGCGGGTACAAGACATCTTTCCCAGAATTGCCCGTATTTAGAACACTGTTTCCATTGGCCTGTTTTCCGAATGATTACAAAATGGTGGCCTACGGGTTCAACAAAGACAAGTTCTTGTTGAGCCGTTCCGTTACGTAATCCAAATTCTACCTAATCTGCACCATTAATGATTACTACACTACAACCTAACATTCATTAATGTTTATCTTTGAGTGGCCTTCAGGCCTTGATAAGTGGTGAAAAACAAAAAATAAAAAACAAAAAAACAATTAACAAAAAAACGCAAAACAAAAGATGGGTACTGAGACAGAACCTGACCCAGTTTACAGGAAGTTATAAAAAAAAAAAAAAAAAGCCAACGCGATTAGCCAATCAGCAATTAGCTGCCAACAGACGATGTTTTTGTTAATAGGAAAAAATAACTTATCTGGTACTATTCTTAAAAAAAATTGTTTTTGATCATAATTATTTCGCCATTGCATAAAAATATTTCATTGGAATCTCTTAGATGCTTTCTATGAAAAAAGAAAAAAGAAGGTTTTTTTTTATATTCATAGTTGCTTTCATGTTTTCGTCTAAACAAACAAATAATTCTTTGAAATATTTGTTGAAATTGTTTTTAAAAATATATTTTTCTTGAAAAATGAAACTATTTCTTTGATATAATTAAATTTACGATGAATTTTATGGTGCGTTAAAATTTTGTTTTCAGCGTTTTGAATTTATCGTCATCCATGTCGGCTTTTTCTGTAAAAATTTTCGGCTGCTTACCGTAAACTGCCGGAAGATATCGACGTGGCCTTGAGTCAGGTTCTGAATCAGTATCTAAAAATGAAAGTGAAAAAAAAAAAAAAAAAAAACAAAAAAAAAACAAACAAAAAAAAAACAACCCTCCTCCTGGTCAGTACCGGTTAGTTATAGCTAATCTAAAATAATATACGTCCATTAAAACCACGCGTTCAGAAATGGAGATTCAATTTGAAGTCAAAGCGTACCCAACACACAGAGCTTCTTTTAGAGAAACGTAGACGCATAAAAAGGTCACAAGTCATTGAGACACGAGAAATATAATCTTGTGACGACGATCAATGTCCGATCTTGTTTGTTGATTGTTGTTGAAATGTGTGACATGTTTTATGATGAGTTCAGTTCTTATATCGAATTAAAAAGAAATCACAAAAACATGTTATCAAATTTTTATCAATTATTTAAGTTTAGGTCACTGATGCAGCTCGACCCGTAAATCGAATCGATTTTGACAGAAAACTAGTTTTTATTTTCAAATATTTGTTCTTGTCCATAATTTTTATGACATTAAACAAACAAAAATAAATAAAAATCTTTATGATGTACGTAACCGTGACAAAAGTTTTATTTATGAAGAAGGAAAGCAAATTTTATGAGTATCCAAAAAGTGTCCGCCATTTTGAAAAATGTCTCAGAAAACGAATGGAGATAATTTAACAATAATTCATACTTACTAGATTTACGTTGTAATGCCTACGACTTCCTATTAATCGCTTAAAAATGATTTGCTTTATAAAATTATATGTTGAAATTCCCATAGCCGAAAACACTTCCGGACGTTCTCATCAAAGGCCTACGAATTGAGCTTATTGGCGGGAGTTTACTTTACTCATGCGTGAATTTACGCATCAAATCAGTTCTAGTTTTAATTTTGTTATGTCAAGACGTGTTCGTCACGTTTCTATGAAAATCCAACGGGAAGATTTTTCCAAGGTCTCCCTTCTGCAGAACCATTCTTGGGAACCCATGTCTTCTTAAACGGGATTTTTGAATTAGTTTCACTGTTTTAACTTTATTGAACTTTCTATTTTGTGGCGATACGTTAAGTCGTGCATCTACTTAATTTTTGACCTACCTCAGCCAGGAAGGATGGCTTTTGAGGCAATCTACCATCTTGAAGCATGCTAAAAACGCAATGTAACACAGAATTGAATCAATAAATATATTCAAGGTGTTTTGGACAAATTTTCATGTCTTCTAAGTCTTTTATCCCCGTAGAAGAAATTTCTACACAAACTACTCGAACAATTGACGTGACTTTTGGAATATGATATTTTCTCTTCGTTACGGGTACATATATCAAGTTGTTGAATAAGTTCCCGCTGTTTCATAAAAAGATTTTGTTCCAAAATATATTTTGGCAACGTGTTACATATCATTAGAAAGCACGTATTCTGTTCTACAAGATAATGGTCATCGTTTTTTGCTCATATAATGTTTTCTCGTTTTTCAGAACCATCAAATGGATTGTCAAGTAGATAAAAAATCACATTTTAGACACATCCTTCTTTTCGCCTTTAATCGACATCCAAAAGTGAATGAAATGACCAAGGGTATTTGTGCCGTATATGGAGAAAACATTATAGCTGAGAGAACTGTTCGAGGTTCAAACACGGTAATTTTGATTTCAGTGACGCTTTTTGTTCCGGAAGACCAACTAAGATAGACGAAGACCAACCCAGGATTCTTTTGAAGGAAGATGGCCATCAGACATGTAGAGAACTGGGTGAAAAGATGAAGTGTGATTTTGCGACAATCTCACGTCATCTTCAGTTGATGGGATTCACACAAAAACTTGAAGTTTGGGTCCCCACGAACTTAATTTTACTGTTAAAATTCTTGGATTTTTATTAAAAAAAACAAAAAAAAAAAAAACAACAAAAAAAACAAAAACAAAAAAAAACGGCGGGAACTTATGCAACAACCTAATATCATACAGATTTGTTTTTATTTTTTCATATGAGAGGAATTCTGGACACGACTCCACATTTTGTAAAATGGATTTTTTTTAATGATTGTGTTTTAATTAAGCTAAACAATCTCAATCACAAGAACAAAATTATATTTTTATTATTTTCTTTAAAGTCAGTTGCAAACAAACTTTCATTTTGTTATGCCGCAGCAATAATTAGGAAATGTCAGTTGATCGTTTATCACGAAATATAGATTAACTGTTAAGTTATCACCAGACGGATGTGACGTCATATAACTAGGGCGAAATAAATCGCCCGTTCTGATTGGTCGGTAAAAAAATTTGTGAAATTCAAATAGAAAACAAGTGAAGCATGCATGCCCCCCCCCCGTCTATGCACAATGAAGAAGGCATAAAAAAACGACTAAGTCCATCATTGCCCCCCCCCCATTTAGTCCCAAAAGTCCACAAGCCCTTAACATATTTAAATTTGAGTTCAGCACCATGAAAAACTGCTAAATAGACATACACAGAAAATTTTGGGCAGATATGGTAAAATAGTCCTAAAATTGGTGTGTTTTTATTAGCCCTAAAAGAGCCCCTGGGGCACACCCAAGAGTTATCGCGACGTATAGACAAACAAAATTATATAGAAATCTGTTAGCTGCAACTTTTCAGAAAGTTTTTATAAAAATCCGAGGCATCAATTTTTTTAATAAGCACAAAACTGTCAATTTTAGCCATTTTAACCCAAAATGCACTCTTAGGGGGTGCAACTGGAGTTTTCCCGGAAAATCAGTTCTGTTACTTTCTTTTTACTCATATCATGTTTAATGTTTGTGCAAAATTTCAAAAAAATTCCAAGGCGTAATTCTTGAGATAAGTGCGGACAGCCGAACGGACGAACGGAGGAACAGACGAACGGACGAACGGACAAGGGTGAATTTACAGGTCCACCCCCCCTTTTATCGTGAGACCAATAAGATCCAATAGAACAGTCACTTGTAAAATATTCATAAAATACTTTATTTCAATTCTTTTGATAAAAGACAATTGTTTAATATCTATTGCCATTTCCTGGAATAAATAAAATCCATTTAATTTAACTTATTTGATTTATTTGATTTTTACTTCGCCTCATTTTCAGCGAACTGTTATTTTATTATACCGATCACGCTTAGATATTAGCAATCTTAATTTATTACCTGACAGATAAGATGCAATACAATTAGGGCTGAAATAACTGATTAACCCCCCCCACCTCATAATATAGTGGAAGTAGAGCAATCAAGAATAAAAAGATTAAATGTTTTATTTTGATTTTATGATGCTAATGTAACGAACCGTTACACTCAAACCGTGTTGTTACATTGCAACCACTTGCATCCGCACGTTGTCTGATACCGTCGCAGCAACAAACAAGGAAGGACATAGAAAATACGACTAAGCATATTGTTTTTAGGTGAATGCAAAAAACATTTATTCCAGTAATTTCCGACAACGCACTTCACTGTGTTTCAAAATATCACTCACACGTCAAACATATCTGTGAAGACGCCCTCTCACGCACTTGTCTATTTCGTTGCGTACTTTCCCGCTTTTTTCGATCACACGGCGCATCTTCTTTCAAAACACGCCCGATCGCTTCATTTACTCGACCACGTGCTCTCCTTTTCTTCTTCTTTCCGTGACGTTACCATGTGTAAAATTGCTTAATTTGCATATGTGCTAGATGGCTGTTGCTGCCAATATTTTCGCTAGTCAGCTGTCATAGGCTCGACCACGTGCTCTCCTTTTCTTCTTCTTCTTTCCGTGACGTTACCATGTGTAAAATTGCTTAATTTGCATATGTGCTAGATGGCTGTTGCTGCCAATATTTTCGCTAGTCAGCTATCATAGGCTGCTGATGATTTTCTTCACACACGCCCATATCCACTATGTTACACTAATGATTGGGTTTGAAATTCGAGCCTCGTTTTCACTTTGGGAAAAGTCAACTTACATAATACTCGGTTGATAGTGTCACAGCAAATAACATATCCTCCTTTGTTTTGATCTCTGTAATCTTTTTGCCGCCTGTTGAGATTGCGTGCGCGCGCACGCACACACAAACACACAGGCGGTGAACAGGATAAACTAACCGACTGATGAGTGCAGATCTGCCAAAACTGACGTTGGCAGAGGTGAATAGGTCAAGTAGTTGACCTCATAGCTGCCAGGGTTAAGCACCCGCAAGAGAACAAGTCGATATAAACAAGTGAGACAAAAGAAAAGAGGAGAGTCAAAGAGCAACGGTGAGCAACGAATCACGCCGTTACATTGTGTCGCTAAAATCCGCCCACCTCCTGCTTCCCCTCTTATCTACCGACTGAAGCGCGCAAAACAGAATGAGAAATAAACGAGTGTTTTATATTTTTATGATGAACGATTATTTGTAGCAAGTTTTTTTCTTGGCTGACAAGAAAACTGCTATTTGTTCAACCTGGCTACAGCAGCCCTATAAACAGTTTTAAAAATCTACCCTCCAATTTTTTCCTACTGACGAACTGACCATCGAAGTGTCTTTGTGTGTTGCTGAATGCCGATAAAATAAAGACTGTTGAACATTCATAAATGGAACTTCGTGGTCAAGACATGCGTAGTCTGAAATGTATTTATGCTAAATATGGTTGTATTGCAGACACAATTGTGAATTTTATTTACGATTCCATGGGGGGCATTTTTTAGGAGTCACCCTATCGTACAACAGAGTAATACAGGATGCGGCCTAATTGAAGAGTAGTATTGTTACAGAGGGTGTGTGTGGGTGAAGTTGCAGATGGCAGAGATGGATGGCCGGCTGTTTGGGCTTGCGAAGATGAATCAAAGGAAAGGCAGTAAGATCCTAGTGTTGAACAAATATTGTAAATTGTCTTATGTATGTAATGTTATGATTTTCACAGCAAGAATTCAAAGTTATCCGTAAATATACATTAGATTAAAATGATCTAGTAGAAAATAAGTTAAGACGTATGGTTGGCTTACAGATTCAGTTAGAATTTTAGAAGGGGGACAAGAATTAAAATTACGTAAACGGGTATTTGGAGAGTTTTTAGATGTGATAAGCCGTAAGAAAGATGTTTTTTTTTAGCATTTGGTTTTGTTGCTTTTTTTTTTTTTAGAGATCCTAAAAATTTTTCTCCAAGAAAAGTTACTTGGTAGGGATTGATAAGCACAAGAAGTGCCCCTATACGAAAAATTTGGGAACCTGGTTAATTAAGTGCTTAAAATAAGCTGGTTGCACGTAAACGACTCCAAGCAAAGTAGTAAATAAGTCTTGGCTTAGTTAATAAACAGGCGTTGGAAAGAATACGAAAATTCTTAAGGGGACCAGTAAACCGATGAGAGGTAGTCCCGAGGCAATCACATATAGCTTAATGAAGTAAGAGACAGGCAAAAATATGCCGTAGATTACGTAAGAAAGATATAACCTTGTATTTTTTTTTAGAGAAGCATGAATGTGGGATATATCTGCTGGATCTTGGAAGCCCTGGTGAGAGAAAAGAAAAATCACAAAAAAATCAGGCAATTAGATAGAATTTAGGCGCAATTAAGTTGTTGGTCGCAGGAAACGTGTTAGTTAGTTAGGGGTGATATTTCTAAATCCTCGTCGAAGTTTCAAGAATCCAAGCAAGGAAATCCGAGTGAATCCGTATGAGAGAAAAAAAGGTATATCTTAAACTTCTGAAGCCAACCACAAAGATTTAAGTATATGAGCTTTGGTATGTCCCGTATGAGATAGTTATAGAATAAAAAAAAAACAAAACAAAGCCATACTTGATAAGACTAACCATGCGGAAAGAGAGATCAGAACACTTTTGAGACGAAGGAAGTCGTCCATTTCGAGAAAGGTGAAAACCTCTAGTCTGCAGCATATGGGTGGCTGGAAAATGGCTGATGTGTATCATAGGTAAATATCCTACACCCAAATAGTAAATGCCACAAAGATCAGAAAGGTCCTGATCTTATAAAAAAATAAATAATTGCGAAGTCGGCTGTGAAGGGCTGACCGAAAGAGATTTTTTTTTGTGTGTTTTTTTAGCCTGATCTTTCTAGCCGTGTGGTTGTGTAGATGTAAGTGTAAAAATAAAAAAAATGTACTAAAGTTAAAAATGCATACATTTTTTTTTTGTGAAATATGGAAGGGAGGGAAAAACTCAAGGCAGCGATCCAGGATCCAGTTCAAAATGAGGGACATAGAATCAGTGAGGATAGGTCAGCGAGACTAACTGACATTTCAGGAAATACGTGGTGGAATGTTCTGACGTCATCCGTGCCAATAAAACAGAGGCAGCTGACAACGACAAGAGAAGAAAAAAGCGACGACCATAGGTAGAACACGCGGGCAGATTATCTTTCAGTCATTCTCCACACACATACACACTCCCCACCCGCTACCACTCCATGCTGTCAGCGTTGTCACTAGAAAATAAACATTTCAAATCATTCATTCCTTTTACGTATTATTTTAAAAGTGCAAGAGACTTTGCGTTTATGTTTATTGTGGAGGTAAGCCTAAGTTTTACGGATTTCAAACTAACCACAATTAGCGATACGGCTAGTTTTTTTGAATAACGCAATACTATTTTATGCAAACGCTAATCTTGCCTTTTCTTAGTTTCGTTCCAATCGATAGACCGACTTTTACCACATCGTATGAAGTTGCATATCTGATCGACAAAATGGCAAAAAAAACAAACAAAAAAACACAGCAAAAACCCCACAAACAAACAAAAAACGCTGATTTTCTAGAATAGCCAACAAAATAAACAAAAAAAGTTTGAAAAACACAACAAATAAATGTTACCAAAGGCAACACACTTTATTCTTCCACCTACATGGATAATCTTTTTGTGAGTTAATTTAAAATAAAGTGTTTTTTTAAATCAAAAATAAAGGTAGTGTTAAGCCTGTCGAGTTAGAACGAAAAACAAAATGACGGTCTCATTAGAGCCATAGTCGAACCTCGATAATCGCTCAAAAAATCTAAAATGAAACAAAATACTGATACAAACACACCCAATAAATGTCACCAATCGTGCTAGAAATGTACAACAATCACAGTATTTTGTTTAATTTTCTATTTTTGAGCGATTATCAAAGCATCGACTATGGCTCATATGCAGTGATTCCCAAGCTGTGGGGCACCAATTGATTTTGAGTCGCATAATGTTAATATTATATAAAATACAACGAAAAACATTGATACAAAAGCAATAGTTCGGTTTACTATTTCCAGAGTTAAAGAGCCTAAGAGCAGATTTGCTTGTCAGTGTTGTCACCTTTTTTTTCCACGACAAATTAGGAATTTTTCCGTGTGTCAAGGAAATTGAGTTGAGTTCATTACGTGCAACGTGTCTGTTGTGAATATTGGTGTAGTGTAAGTATTAAGAAAGGAAAGGAATTGAAGAGATTTTTTAAAAAAGGAAACGAGAGCTGCAGGTATTTCTCGTTTCGCACAATGCAAGTAAATATGAATCATTGTTTACGGACGTAGTTTCGCTGTGCAAATTGGCAAACCTGGTCGACATTTTTGAGATATTTAATAGCATTAATACAGGATTACAGAGTAAGGAAAGTATGATAATATTTTTGTCTGAAAAGATATCGTCTTTTAAAATGAATATTGGAACTCTGGATCACCAAAATTAACCCTGAAAAATATACATGTTCACAAAACTTTCCGAATTTGTTAAAACGGGCAAATGAAATCAACATCAATGACTTATAAGACTTGATATAAGAACGTTCGGAAAATCTTAGTTCAAATAAAAAGTTATTTTTCTGATGAGTTTTGAAACTCTTTCTCCCTTACACCCAATCCTTTCAATGCCAGTGTATCTGATGCCATTAAGTAGCAGAAGAAGAGTTCACCAACTTAAAAAAAAGTAACAACGAAAAAACAAACAAACAAACAAACAAATGAAACAAAACAATTTTGAAGCTAAATAGCAGTTTGGTAAATTGCAACTACTACAAGAATTTTGGACAAAAAAGTTTCCCCAAATTCCCAGTAATATGAGAAATTGCAATATTATTACCGTTCCAAACAACTTACTTATGTGAAGAAGCATTCTCCTAACTTTTCATCCCTAAAAACAAGTACCGAAATCAATTAAACGTGGAAGACGACTTGAAGTGTAACATATCAACAATGGAACCTAGGATGAATTGCTAGCTGCAATACCAGTCATCTCATTAAGGTCAGTTCGTAAATATACTTTACATTCCGGTGGAAATTTGTGTGTTTGAATAATTTTGAACTAATTTGCAATGAATTAATGTTTGTAGTAGCTTTGGAGGTTTCTATGAATAAATTTGAAATTAATCATTAATTTATGGAAGGTATAGTTACTTTACAAATGAATAATCTATAATTCAATAATCGCAATATATGGCAGTCCGTTGATATATAAAATATTTTACGGATTAGGGTCGCTTCCTGATTGCTTATTATAAAATAGATCGGCATATTTGAAAGGTTGGGACCACTGTTTTAATGAGACCACCATTTTGTTTTTATTTTAACTCGACAGGCTTTACACCATCTTTAATTTTTTTTTTAATTAAATACGCTTTAAAATAAGTTAAAACACACAAAAAAATCATTCAGGTAGGTAGAAGAGTAACTTATCTTGCCTTTGGTAATATTTATTTGTTGTGTATTTATTTTTACCTTTTTTTTAAACTTTGTTAGCTATTGTGGAAAATCACTTCAAACAAACCAAAACAACATTTATGAGAAAATCATTATGTAACATTATATCTGCTAACAGATGCATAGCCAACAAGAAAATTCAAACTAGCGTTTCGCCGAGAGATTGGGTTAGGGTTAGGGTTAGGGTTAGAGTTAGGGTTAGGGTTTAATTTAAGTCCGACCTCTGAATTCTTTTTGACCCTTCATTCCAAATGATGATGTTCGATGGAGTGATTCACTACGACACCAACCATTCGGTTCTGTCGGCTGAAGTTTCTGTGTAGTTCTAGAAGCGACACCCTCTCACACTTTACCATCTCTATTTGAGAAAGGTTTAGTTTATTGCTAATCGTCTAGGTCACCCCTAACGAAGAATTTTGACGGGGCTGATCATGCATTTTTGTTGGCCAGAGAGTACCTTCTATTGTGTGCTGGATTTTCAATCCCTACCTTTCGACCTTATGTCATATCTTTTCGTGATGAAGGTAAGTACAAGGTTCAGTCACTTTCAAAAAGTTAATAGCAAATCTGGGTAAAAAAATGGGTCATGTTAAAAAGGTTGTTCTTTCGTTTTTCAACATTTAGTTTGAAATATAATCTCTATCTCTACTATTATGTCAAAGGAATTTTGTATGTGTGTGTGTGTGTGTGTGTGTGTGTGTGTGTGTGGATTTCTTATGAACTCGGAAACAGCTGGGCCGATTTCTTTCAAATTTCACACGAAGGTAATTTATGTGCCTGGGAGTGTTCTTATGTAGTTTTGTATCGGAATACGTCTGATAATTATCGAAAATCGATAATAAAAAATCCGATTAAATAAACAAATCAAATTTTGACCAAAGTTAACACTTTTATACAACCTAACTTCACAAGTGCATTTGAGAAGTTTTACCAACCCACAAGCAGAATGGCTCAGCCAATAAAATCCACTGTAGAAATTATTATAAAACAGGGGCACGTTCGAAATGAATGCCTTTTTGAGAATACAATTGAACCATGATGATTGATTTTTGTAGGTTTAACTTTATTCAAGTGATTATGTAAAAAAATTTCATAAAATCAACAGCTGGTTCTTTGACAAGGCAGAGGCGCGTTCAAAATAATGTTTCTGTTTAGAGCACAATTAAACCATAATAATTGACTTTTGCATTTTAAATTACAATAGAAGCCATTATTTACAGACAATTGTATAAAATCAACAATAGATTCTCTACAGTGCTACGACGCATGCGAAGCTTCCTCCCCGTACACTACACTAGAACAAGCAATCAATCGATTTGATTAAAAAAATGGACAATTTCACCGATTTCGATGACAATAAAAATATGGGAGTGTGAAACATTCGTTCATCCTCATTCAATCCCGGACAACGTCGGGTATCCCTGCTAGTTAATCATAATCGATGAAAGAATATTTTTATTTTTACTTTGGTTTGTACGCAGAAAAGAAAGCGATTTGATGATAAAACACTTCAAAGTAAACTTAACCCAGTTTTCAGTCCGTAATTTTATTTATTGAATTCTTCTACCTCATTTCTTTCTTTTTTGTTTTGTCTTTATAGATTTCAATCTACGAAAAGCTATTTAATGCAGGCAGACAATTGCCAGAAAGCAGGCAAAGTTATTGATGGTATAAGCTATCGAGTTACATATTAAATAATTCTAGTCTAAAGAAATAACATATGGGGTGCACTTGTACTGATTTTAAAGTAAAATATAGAAACCATCCAAAAAATCCTTTACTACCCAGACAAAAGCAGAGAAACCTCATATCCAAACGAGTGTTATCTCTTAAGGAAATAATATACGACCTATAATAAGATCGAAATTCTTAAAGAAAGCTTCAATTCCGACGCTATATACCTCTGATTTAAAATTAGCTATAATTACATTCCAATTTAAAGATAAATTCTTGAATCAAAGAGATGAAATAGTTATTAATTGTAGGTATTTCAAGTATTTTACTCTGGATGATAGATAGCCTAATTAATTCACCATAACACTCTATGACCCCCCCCCCCAGGGTTCTGTGGAATTATATAACCTCTGATTTAGCATACATCTAATGTAAATGTTTAATGCAGGTAGATATATTTCAGAAAACAACAACAACCAACAATATTGTATGTTATAAACTACCGAGTTCACTATAAGCAACTAATGCACCGATATCACCATGCGTGAAACCAGTGAAGGAGAAAATATTGCGTCATATCACCCTAAAAAGACATCATTTGAAGCACTTTTGGAAAACTAACAAATTTTTTTATTGAGAACCAATCATTATTAGCGTAGAGGAATTCTTCAATCGCTATGTATTGCACGCCACCCCTTTCTTCGACAGAAACAGCTGTTTGTTTCGCTGAAACTAGTTGGCTCATTGGATCGTGATGTCTAGTGGTAAAATGACCATAGAAGTCATGCAGCCGGCAGCAGAGTTGTCCGCTTTCCTGCTTGTGATAATAGCAGCAGCCGTGTTCCTTTCTTCCATGGTGGCTGTAATAAAAGAAAACAACAACAACAACAACAACAACAACAACAACAACAACAACAACAGTAAAAAACAAAACAAACAAACAAAAAAAAATAAAACAAAAAACAAAACAACAACAACAATAAAAAAATAACAAACGAAAAATGGATTCCAAGATGATTGTGATGGTTCATACGTGAAGTTCCGGTGAAGCCATTAGACTTTCACATATAGAATTCTCTAACACAGACTCAAGTGATTTTGTTGTTTTAATTTTGTCAGCTAATTGATGGTATTTGTTAATAGGTATGAAATTAGCCACAAGCGTTCAAACAATTTTGCTTTAGTGAAAAGGAATTCGAATAATGCATCTTGTTGACTTGTCTCTTTTCGATTGGTCATCGTCTAAAAGCGAAGAAAATATATTTCGTCGAGACAAACAAACGTCGCAGTTCAAGCGGTCGGTGTGTGCGGAGGGAGAGCAGTGGTCCGGGGAAGCAACAGGCACCCATTGACATACCAGACTGATTTTATCATGTCTAATCAAATACTACGCGTGTTTTTTTTTTTTGTTTTCTGTTTCTTTTATTTAGAAAAGGCCAGGTAAGGTCGAGGAAATGGTCGGCGAGTGAAATATTTTTTATGTCCACTTAGAAAACCAGCCATCACCACCCAGACCTCCACTATCACCCACACACTGAATCACACCTGCGTGAAGCCAGTGAAGGAGAAAATATTGCGTCATTCCGAGCCGTCCGGTCCGGTTGTATAGCCATAGGCGGCAAGACACACTGTATAATTACGTATTCTGGTCAGGTACCAGTCTCCTGTTTCTCTCTAATACGAAATATTAAATTATTTTTATTACATTTTCACCTCAAACAAGGCACATTGCCACTTTGATGTAGGGGGCTACTATCAGGGACATAAGCATCAGGGGTACTATGTAGGGAGTTGGGCAGCAAAATGTCGGTTCACGTTACACTTGAACTTCTGCATGTCAGTATAGTTGGGGAAGCAGGGACCAGGAATAGAATTCCAAAGTCTAGCGGTTCTGGGGAAGAAGCTACTGGAGTAGACGGCTCTTTTACATCTAGGGATCTCTACAGTGTGGGGTGGGATTTAGCAGCCTGCCGGGTTTGTCGAGGGCGCTTACGTCGAGGGAGCACAAGTGCTTGCAGTTCGTCAGAGCATTCACCACTAAAATACTTGTAGAACAGGCAGAGGGATGCAACATTTCGTCGATGGGACAGAGGCTGAAGCTTAGATGCCAGTTCAGGGCCTATCAGGTTTGCGGCTCTCTTTTGAACCTTGTCAAGGAGCGAGAGACTAGTAGCAGATGCACCAGCCCAGATGTGACAGCAATACTCCATACATGGGCGAATGGTGGCCTTATAGAGGTACAGGATACTTTCGGGTGTTAGTAGTTGTCTTGCACGGTAGAGAGAGCCCACCTTTCTTGCAGCGGCCCTGGCAATGCCTTCAGTGTAATTGTTCCAACTCATGTTTCCTGTGAACGTTAGGCCAAGGAGTTTGAAAGATGTACTCTCAGATAAAGAGTCGTTGGCCATTGCTATAGGTGGTAGAGAGGGTTTCTTGTAATTATTGAATGAAACTAGTTTAGTCTTGGCGGCATTGAAAGCGACCAACCACTTTTGTCCCCATTCCACCACAGATTGGAGGTCTTCCTCTAGTGTTTCTGCCATTTCTTTAGAAATGTGTTCATTCGTCTTCCTGTTGTGCCTGCCATAGAGTGTAGTGTCATCAGCATATATACCCATCTCAGAAGCAATTTTGTCGGGGAGGTCATTTATGAATATCAGGAACAATAGAGGTCCAAGAATAGAACCCTGGGGGCATCCCCGCATTTATATCATATTGTTTAGATGTACGACCGTCGAGGACAACCTGGATTTTTCTCTTATCTAAGAAGGATTTAATTATGTTAAGTATTCTACCAGTGATACCGTATGATCTAATTTTCCTGAGGATACCCTCATGCCATACCCTGTCAAAAGCCTTAGATATATCTAGAGCTACAGCTCTGCCCTCCCCCGCGTTGTCCAGTGAATGGTATATACGTTCAGAAATTACAGTTAGGATGTCTGCTGTGGAACGGTCTTGTCTACATCCATATTGTTTGTCAGTCAGAAGTTTAGCATTTGTAAGGTGATGGACTAGAGCATGGTTAATTAAGGTCTCAAATATTTTGGCAAAAAGTGGGAGGAGGCTAATGGGGCGATAATTTGATGGGTCAGTCCTTTCGCCAGAATTCTTGAATACTGGTACAACAGAAGCAGTTTTCCAACAGCCCGGAAAGCAAGCTTCATTAAGGCATTTGTAGAGCTTGGAGAGAACTGGAGCTACTTCGGCTGAGCACTTTTTTTAATAGCACAGCTGGGATAAGATCGGGTCCACATGCTTTTGAAGTGTCAAGGTTTTTATGATAGCATGCACCTGAGCAGGGGTGATTTTCAGATCGTCTAGCGTGGCGTCTGTCCGCATAGGAAAGCCAGGTAGGGGGTGGTTGGAAGGGTCCAGTGTGGAGTTTGAGGCAAACAGACTAGCAAACATATTAGCCTTGTCGGTTGCTGAGCAAACAACCTCGTGATTGTTGGTTAGTGGGGGAATTTTTGATTGCCCATTATTTACTACACTGTTGTAGATTTTCCAGAAGTCACGAGTTCCTAGTTTTTGTGCTTCGATGCGCTTTTTAGTGGTTTCAGTAAATTCTCTCTTAGCTGTCACTATTTCTTTCTTAACGTTATTTCTAGCTTCTATATACTTCAGTCTGTTTGAACTGGACTTATGTCGGTTAAACCTACGGTATGCATGCTGCTTTTGAGCAATGGCAGTTGCGTAAGTCGACGTAAACCATTGGGGAGAGTGGGGCTTACTATAAAATTTCCGCCGCATGGGAACATGCGCTTCGATTGCAGTTTTGAACCAGTCAGTGGTCTCGTTTGCACACTGTTCAGCAGGGAGAGAAAAATATTTCTCCATGGGACATCTCTGATTAGTTCCCTGATGGCTTCTCAGTCAGCCTTTTTATAATATATCGTTGTTTTGAGCACTGGCTCTTCAGTTTTGGCTCTAGCGTTTAGGGCGATTTCAACCATTATCACTGCATGATCAGCGTTCCTGAGTGGGCTGTGGGCCTTCGTTATGCAGTCATCGGGAACTGTGGTCAAAAACAGATCTAGAAGTGATGCGTGTTGTTCTTCCTGGTCAGGGAAACGGGTTGGAAACGTAACAATTTGTAATAGGAAGTGATATATAGTGAAGCTATGAGTTGTGCTGCCCGCTGCATCTGTGTAAGTAGAGAATCCAATTGGGGTGGACATTAAAGTCACCAAATACATGTATTAATGCGCTAGTGTCGAGGGAGAGTGCCGTGTCTATGCTGTCAGAGGACACACTAAAACTTCTACTCGAAACTCTCTCTGTGTTCGCCTCTTTTTCCGATGTCATTTATCTCACATCTCTGTAGTGACTGAACCATTTCGCAATTTCGCTATTTTATAGTTCGTATTTACCGGAAAGCGTGATTAAAGCGACATAATTTTATTTGGTTTTATTTCAAACGACTTGTTTTTACAGACGAAGTAATTGACGGACTTTGTAAAATATGAAAATCGTTCTTTTGCATTTTCGCATTGATGAATGACAAAAAATCGATGGGTGTTTAACAACAACGTTTATAATAGCCCGAACTAACGTCTCGCCATCATCTTTATCTCTTTTGCTTTCTTTGTGTTTCTCTTTATCCCACTCTGACCCACTACTTTTATCTATCACTTTCTTTTTTATTTATCTGTGCTTTCTCTGGCCCTGTCCTTTCCTTTCTATCTACCTGTCCCCATTCTTTCTATCTCTGCCTCTTATTCTCTATTTCTCTCTCTCTCTTGCTTTCTCTTATTCTGTATCCTTTTCTCTCTCCATGACCCTGTCTGTTTATTTCTATCTGCTTGTCTTTATTCTCCACATCTTTACCTCTCCTTTATTTTCTCCGTTTCTTTCTCATTATATATATATATATATATATATATATATATATATATATATATATATATATATATATATATATATATATACGGCTTTGTCCGGTTTAACAATAAGCTTAAACATCATATTTTAATTTATGCAGATTGCGTATGTATTATTATGGAATGAATCCTCTATTGTATATTATATATTACGGGGAATAATTTGCCTGGTTGACCAATTCGCAAAATAGTAATAATGAAAAATAATAATGATAATGTCGTTCATCAAATTCTGTCTGTGATTGTTTACAATATCACGTCAGCTGATATTTGGGCATGGCAGTCTTAAATATCGTCTTTCTTCACAGAAGGTACGTTGCGAGCCCGTCTTTGTTTTAGCGTTATTTTCATGGCAAGTGCTCGTCTGAGCTCCAATCTCTGCCTCTCCCTCGCCAATCTTCCACGATAAACACCCGTCTAGCTAAAATCACTGTCAGTAATTTCCCCCACTCTTTATCTGTGCCTAAATCAAAACGTAATTTTCATGAACAAAGCTTCTTTCTGAGAAGTGCACGCCTGTGGAATTCTCTTCCGTTTGCCTGTTTCCCACCTGACTACAACTTGGATGTTTCAAGTCTAACATAAACAAATTCCTGATTAATCGCTCCCTTAAGTAAGACACTTTATCAAATCTCCAATACCAACTATTATTACGATACTATCCCATTGATTATTGTACATACAATAACACTTATCCCCGAGTAGCTTCCGGGCCTTGATACGTGGTTATCCCCCATGTAAAAAAAAGATTAAAAGGAAAAAAAATTACAGGGGAATATTTTACGTTGCACTGGCGAAGGTTACACCGGTGTAACGTAAAATATTCCCGTGTAAAACTTTGTTTTTTTATCTATAAGAGAAGAAAAACTATTTTTAAGAATTTTTTTTTCAGTTTTCGATACTTATCAGTTGAATTTTTGCACAAAACATATCTAACAAGACTGCCAGAACTATAGATTACCTTTGTGTGACATTTGCAAAAGATAGGCTCAGCTTATGAGGAAAAAACTTACACACAAAGTGTCTTACTTAAGGGGGCGATATATGTATGTATATATATATATATATATATATATATATATATATATATATATATATATACATCTGCGTGCTTTTAACACATGTTCACACCAGACCTTGTGTGTGCGCGCACACACACACACGCACACACACACACACACGTATATATATATATATATCGTATATATATATATATATGTGTGTGTGTGTGTGTGTGTGCTTGTGTGTGTGTGTGTGTGTGTGTGTGTGCGCGCACAAGGTCTTGTGTGAACATGTGTTAAAAGCACACAGATGTCTTAGTGTCATACTGTGCTTCTCCTAAACAAATCAACCCCACGTGCACGTCGTGACCACTGCCACGCAGACGGAGATCTGATGAACGGCGTGTGTGTGCGTCGTATAACTGAACCCCCACTGCCTTGTGGGCCAAGGTTCTTTTAACTAAAGGCTAAGGGTGAGGTAACCCTGATAGAAACCTCCAGAGGAGCTTAGGCCCTGTCAGCTGCGGCATACATGACCCACCTGCGTGTGGAGTATGCTCTGGTGCCCAGCAACCTGTCCCAGTCATGGATCAAATGGCATGGTGGGTGGAGAGGGCTCCGTAAGCCGTGGTGAAGGCAACATCTCTCTGTATCTGTGCCTAAATCAAAACGCGGATTCCATGAACAAGGCTTCTTTCTTAGAACTGCACGCCTGTGGAACTCTGTTCCGTCTGCCTGCTTCCCACCGGACTACAACTTGGATGTCTTACAGTCCAATGTTAGCAAATTCCTAATGAACCGCCCCCTTAAGTAAACACCTCATCAAATCTCCACACTAACGTAATGTACTTGCAATAACCCTTATCCCTGAGTGGCTTCCGGGCCTTGATAAGTGGTGATCACTGTGTTAAAAAAAAAGAAAAGGAAAACTCTGATATAAAACCTGCGGCGACTACTGCTTCCAATGATGTTGACTTGCTCTTCTTATTGGTTCAATGTGGCAGTTGTTTAGAAAGTGGGATTGTCTCAGTGCAAAGACTTTCCTCACAATAAAAAGCTTAAAGCACAGGCATTACTTGATATGCAATGGAATACACACCTTGTAATCAGTGTGTATCTCGATAACAAAAAGGCTGTAGTCTGAAACGGCAAACGGACATTCAATGAGGACTGATGTAGATATAAGCGTGAATGGCAATGATGGCTCTGAAACTTCCAGGGTCTGGCCTGGTAGGTGCCCGGAGCACCACAGCTTGGACCCGGTCATCAGTGGATGTGCTGGACTATAGAAGGTTCATAGAGGTGACCGTCTGGCACGTGCTGCTAGTTGCGTTCATGTTTGCGTCATTTGAGCCAGAGATATATTAAGTAATGGCAATACTCGAAAACGAGTTGCTGCCATCACACACACACACACACACACACACACACACACACACACACACACACACACACACACACACATATATATATATATATGTATGTACACACACGTACGCACACACACACACACACATATATATAACTACTTAATTTACTCACATAAAATTAATATACGAAAGTATAGATTTATGCGTAAACTTTAAGTATTTACTTCAAAAGTGCTCAATACGTAGGTAGAGATGGTTAGTAATTTATAAAATATATATGGCGATTAAGCTACACTGAATATTCCGCGTTTCATCCACTCTTGGATTCTTCAGGCTTATGCGCGAGTTCTGTGGTTGTTCATCTTTTTTATATGCTCCTCTTCTAGTGAGATTTTAGTTAGCCAATCAGCTTTCTAGTATCCACCGCGCCCTTCCTATCAGCCAATGGTCATGCATTTATCGGACAAAGGATCTGTTTTAAAACTAGGTTAGTGTTTTTTTATTGTTAGTTTATATATAAATATATATATATGTGTATATACATATATGCACATATATATACATATATATACATACATATATGTGTGATTGCTTATGTATATTCATGTTTATTTAATTTATTTATTTGTTTATTTTCTATTGTTTTTGTTAGTTTTAAAACTATTTTGTATCGCTCTCCTAGAGTAAATTTTATTTTGTGAACACAGTTATTCGCTATTTCTCTTGTACAGTTTAATAGATGTTGAGGTTCTTTAAAGTACAGGATAGCAAATTTTTCATGAAGGCATAATCTACATGGGTCGTCTAGGTCCCTACACGTGCCGCTATATATATATATATATATATATATATATATATATATATATATATATATATATATATATATATATATATATAGTGGCACTCACCCTAGGCGGGTTGAACCAACTTATCCGGGAGGAGGAAGTGTTTAGGGAATATTAATTTCACAAGCGGTTTTTAGTCTCATTTGTAGACCAGTTAGGGGAGATAACGATGTTATGTTTTGTTGTTTTTTCAGTTTTTGCAGGAAGGTGCCGATGTTCTTCTACGTACAACGCCTGGTATCCCCTTATGGTCACCCATCTGGTACTGGCCAGGTTCAACATTGCTTAACTTCGGTGATCTAATGAGAACCAGTGTGTCAAGCTTATCATGCAGTATATTCTCATTATAGATCACTCTTTTTCTCTTTGGCTGCTAATTTTCTCCATGTTTCTCTCTCTCTGTCTCACTCTCTCTCTCATCTCTCTCCCCCTCTCTCTCGTATTCTCATCCTCTTACTTTCTCTATCTCTCCACGCCTCTTTCTTTTTCTCTACCTGCAGCTGTTCCTTTATATTTCTTTCGTACGTTCTCTCTCTTTATATGCTTCTGTATCAATCTCCCTATCAATGTCCACGTATTTGCACCCCTCTTTTATCTCTCTATATGTTTGTTTCTGTCTCTTAGCCATTTAGAAGTGATGTCCATGTATGTGTGTATATAGGAAAGGCTGAGGTGTGTTACAACGGCGGAAGGTAGTGGTGATGGGGGAAGGGAGATATGTCTGGAGTATTCGCGCTCAACCGATCGAGGAGAAAGGTAAACACATTTCTTTTGTAAGGACGCAGAAATGTTTGTGTGTAATTCCGATAATGTTTACACTGTCAACTCCTTTGTTGTTTCCTCCATTTCAATAAGAGGCGGGAAGATATTGTCAATGGCCGTCACCCTCAATCCTGAACCCGACCTCGACCTCACTACTGCCCTTTCTTTATTAGAGAAAGTGAAGAAGGAGGAGTAAGAGGAGGGGATGGAGGAGAGGGTCGGCATTTACATTGATTGCGACATTCATCCCTCTCTCTCTCTTTCTCTTTCTCTCTCTCTCTCTCTCTCTCTATATATATATATATATATATATATATATAATATAAAGCTGGATAACTGTGTGTGTGTGTGTGTGTGTGTGTGTGTCTGGTCACGAATAGGCTCCTATATGGTCGACTATTTTAAAAAACTGATTACATATATATACACATATATATACACATATATATATAGAAGATGTATCGAGACACAGGAATGGGTATGTTTGATCCTGCAGAACGGTGGTTCATTAAAATTGTGGGGTCTGCGTCCGCGCCTGGTCCACAAAGTATTGAAATAAAAAACAAAACAAAAAAACGTTTACAAGTGTTTTTGATATAGATGTATATAAGAATACTTTGATAAGTATGTTTTAACTTAAATAGGGACGGTATAATAAAATTGCGTTCGCGCCTGGCCTCCATAGAATGCAAATAGGCACAAACTTTAATAAAGACTTTTCATATCTATCTGCATAAGTATACTTTGATAATTATGTTTCAGTTTTAATAAATATGGTATAATAAAATTATGGGGTGTTCGTTCGCGCCTGACCTCCATAGAATGGAAATATGTCACAAAGTTTAATAAGGTTTTTTTAACATAGATCCACAGAATATTGTGATAAGTGTTTCAGTGTGAACAGGTATGGTATAATAAATTATGGGGTTTATCTATTTTATTTTTACTTTCATCATATTTTGCTTTGGTTTTGATACCCCCGAATTCGAAGCTATCTCTTTACAACCCTTCCTTTTCATAACCTATCATACTTTCATAAATCAGTCCATTTTCTGTAGGCTGTTTTTGAACCCAGTCAACGACGGGTACTTTTGCTCGTATATATATACATACATACATATATATATATATATATATATATATATATATATATATATATATATATATATATATATATAGCAAATGAATGACGAAAATATATATTCCAACTTTCATAATGTTGACCAGCTTACAATTTATTCCTTCAATTCAGTTGGCATTTACAATTCTTGACAGTATCTGTTTCGTAGCACAAAATCAATCACTTGATTATTATATCAATTAGTGAATCTATTTTACCCATCCACTATATTGCTCTGTAATTATATTGAGTTTCTTAAATAAAGATTTGTATATATTATAAGGAAATAAAGTATATATATATATATATATATATATATATATATATATATATATATATATATATGTATATATATTAATTCGTATTCCTATCTGTTTTTTTTTGTTTTTTGTTTACAATTTGATTAATATATACAAAAGGTCCATTAATATTTAATTTATATATAGTATGATCCTTTAAAAATATAGGAATAAAAGGTTACCTTATTTGCATATTATATTAAGGAAAATCGATTTTATCAAATAGTTGTATGTTAGTTAAGTTTCTAGCGAGAGAGTTATTTTAATTGTTCTATTTAAGATAATTATTTCATCAACTTAAAATAATAATTATATTGATAATATATTTAATTTAATTTATTTGGAATTATTATTTCCAACATCGATTTTTTTTAGAAACGGGTAGAGTTATTTCCCCTGATGAGGTTTTTAATGTGTTCCGAAGTTCGAAAGATAAAAAAAGAAACTCTTCCCCACATTAAAAAATTAGTAATCGCGATAAAAAAAGCGTGAAAAAATAAATTCGTGTAGACCAAAAGATGTTTTGTTTTATTTTTAAATATTAATAAATAAATAAACGAATAAAGCACTTATCAATAAACGAAAAGATCTCATTTGTTTGTTTTTATTATTCTTGAAACGACTATACAGAATTTTTGAGCGTTCTGGGAATTGAACCCTCCTCCACCAAAAAAAGGAACAAGTCGAAAATTTCTTTCATTTATGAAAAAAAAAAGCCAGTGAAAAAAAGAAGAAAAAAAGAACAAAAACCAAACCAAACAAAAAAAACAATAATAGAATTCCATTTAATTCTTAAATTTTTCAATCGCGTTAATGTTTATAACGTTATTATGTCTATAGTGGGCAAATTAGCTTTTCCCTTTATACGCTTTTCAACGAACTCACGGCAATTTTTTTTTCGGTCGCCCCGGCACTCACTGCTATTTTTATTGAAACAAAAGTTGTTTTGATTCATTTATTTTTTATTTTATTTTCTTGCGGGGTAGGGCCTAACGCACGAGCAACAAAAACTGCTCAATATCTGGAGAATAGTTTCTTCTCTTTGTATCCATTTTGTCGAAATATCTGGTGGAGAGGGTATAATGTACTTCTTTTTTGGGGGGCGATTACATTTACATGTTTTTATTCGTTCTTTTAATTTTGAAATTGTTGTGGGGTATCGACGTTGCCCACGATGAAAATGATTAATATCCTTAGTATAGCAGGTTTGTTCCAAACGGAACTTCATGTCGATCCAGGTATCATCGGGTATCCATGCTAGCATATATATATATATATATATATATATATATAGATAATAATTCCAGATTAATATTGTTCAAAGGTGGGAATATCCAATGAGTTTAACGAGGTTTATCCAAGGGTGCTCAATACCAAAGTAGAGCAAGATATACTTTTATTTATTTTATATAAACATTTAGGTATCGCTGCACAGGCATGGACATGTTTCAGTCAACTAGTTATTAGATTGACAATGAGGCCGTTGCTGAATTTTTAATTTTGAGTTCAAATAATGTATTTTCAAATAAGTTTTCGTTATAACAGCTTTACTTTATATATCATTTTAAAGAGCGTTTTCTGCTCTGTCTAATCGTTTAAATTACAATCGTTTTAAAACAATTATGCCTTCTTTTTCAGAACGTTAATATGAGATGGAAAAAAACAAAAACAAATTCGCACAATTTTCTGATTTGAATTTAAGTTAGGTCGAAAAGTTTCTGAAACAACTCGCGATATCAACGAAGCATTTGGCCCAGGAACCACTACTCAACGCACAGATTAATGGTGGTCTAAGAAATTTCGTGATGGCGACAAGAGTCTTGAAGATGAGCATAGTAGTCGGCTATCGGATGTTGACAACGATCAGTTAAGAGCTTTAGTCGAAGCCAATCCATGCACAGATAGAAAACTTGCTTCTGAATTAGAGGTAACGTATACGACGATTTCCAACCACTTGAGAGAGATTGGAAAAACAAAAAAACAACTTGATAAATGGGTGTCTGATGAATTGGACGACACACCAAAGAAACACCGTTAGAAAGTGCCATCTTCCCTTCTTTTACGCAAAAAGAACGACCTGTTTCTCGATCGGGTTGTGACTTTCGATGAAAAGTGGGTTCTTTACGACAACCGGCGACGCTCAGCTCAGTGGTTAGACGCCGACGAAGTTCCACGAAACCTCCTGAAGCCAGAATTGCACCAAAAGAAGGTCATGCTGGCTGTTTGGTGATCTGCGACTGGTCTCATCCAATACAGTTTTTTGAGGCAGGCGAAATCATTAGTGGAGCAGTATTGTAAACAAATGGATGAAATGCATCAGAAACTTCGACAAGAACACCCAGAATTAGTCAACTGAAAAGCCCAATTCTCCTCCGATCGCACGTTGCCAAACCGACCCTGGAGAAGTTGAATGAATTGGGCTACAAAACTCTGCATCATCTGCCATACTTTGTAATCCTCTCACCTACCGACTACCACTTTTCCAAGCATCTTTCTGCGTGAGAAATGATTCAAAAGCCTAAGCGACATGAAAAACGCCTTCAGTAATTTCATCAATAAAGACTTTTATATATTTCGAAATTTCTTGTTTTTACAAAAGAGTTACCACTTATTAAGGTCCGGAGGCCATTCGAGGATAAGGGTTAATGAGTGTATGGTAGTCAATACGACAATATCATATTAATCGTTAGTAATAGAAATTTGATAAATTGAATTACTTAAGAGGATGGCTCATCAAGAATTTATTCACTTTGCACTTGAAGACGACCATATTGTAGTCAGTCGGAAAGCAGGAAAACAGAAGTTCCACAAGTGTGCACTTCTAAGAAAGAAGCTTTGTTCATGGAATCTACATTTAGGTTTAGGCACAGATAAAGAGTGGGAGAGTCAGGCCAGGAAGGACCATGGATTGGAGCTCAGACGATCACTTGCATGAAAATAACGATAAAGCAGAGTCAGGCTCTCAACGTTTCTTCTGTGAGAAAGAGGCTGTATGGAAGAGAAAAGGGCATCCCCCACTAGGCAGGGTAAGCTGCTTCTAGCAGCTCCTGCCCAGATGTGGCAACAGTACTCCATCCTTAGAGCGTATTTGGCTCTTATACAGGCAGAGAACTGCATTGGCAGTGAGATAGCTACTGAAGTGGTAGAACGATGCCACCATTTTCCCAGCAGCCTTGGCAACGGATTTGATGTACGTGTTCCATCTCAGATCAAGAGTAAAGGCCAGACCGAGAACTTGTCAATATAAATGAGGATTGATTGTCCATATTTGGATTAGTCAGTTCTCACCTCGAATGTTATTTTTCATAACGCTTCGACTGATGTAACCTCGGAGCTTCTTCCGCAAGTAATCGTGGCATAGTGGATAATGTAATTGATAGTTCAGTTTTAAGTTACGCTCTTCTTAAATGCTTAATCGTCAGTGCGGGCAACATTTAAAATACAATTGCGAATTAGGACTTCTACACAATCATGGCTGACAGAACGAGAGCTTGTTACCCATGTGAATTAAATAAAGAATTCCGTTCGAAATTCTCTGCAGATATTCAAGTTTGACGGAAAGTTTCTTTAGTGCGACAAAATAAACCTAAAGAAGGTCGGAGGTTATATCAATCAAAACGTTATGAAAATAACACCCAAGATGAGAATAGTAGTCCGAAGAATCCTAATAATACGAAGACTCTTATGTAGAGAATTGCATTATGAATCAGTTATTTATAGAACAATAGAATGAACCAACCATTTAGCGACAGATTGGAGGGGGGAAAAAAGGAAGTTCTTTGCAGTTGTGGTAGAGAGACGAGTTTGATTCGGCGTTTTTATGTTTCAAAATTTTGGAGATTACAGTTGATAATTTATTCTGTATGGTTTTCGTCTTATATGTTATTCTCACATCGTTTCGGCTGATGCAACCTTCGAGCTTTTTGGGCGCCTCTTGTTAAACTTGGAAATCTATACGTAGTTTTGAACGGAGCTCGTTATTTATTCCACGTGTACACCTATAATCCGGCCATTGGCGTCTGACCGACCCACGTGTTATATTAAATGTCTTGGAAACGGTCCACGTATGAAGATCTGTTGATTAGAAAGGGAATTGTGGGATTGCATTCTGTACCTTATTCTCGTTTCGCGAGGACTTGTGGCGCAACAAATGTGAGTGTCAAGTAACACTCCGTCCCAAGTGATACTTTTCTGGAGGTTGCAGGTTCAATCCTCAGTACAGGCAATACCAAGAATACAATTACGAATTACTTAATAGTCTACTCGGTCATGACTGACAGAACGAACCAAGGTACCTCTATGGATAAATCGTTGCCACATCGAGGCTAGTGCATCTACCACTAGTCTCTACCTTTTAGACAAGTTAAAAAAGTCTCAAATCTAATTAATTCCGTATTATCAGCCAAGTCTCAACATCTGTCCCATCGCCGCAATGTTGCATCCCTGCGCCTGACTCACAAATACTTTAATGCAATGTGATTTGACAAATCCATAACACTTGTGCTTCGTTGATGTACATACTCCCGACTAACCTGACAAGCAGCAAAATCCCACACCTTCACTGTTGATCTGGAAAGCCTTTGACTATAATAGTTTCTTCCCTCAGATTTGAAATTTTATGCATGTTTCTTGTTTCCCTTATTGTACTGACATGCAAAAGTTTAAATGTAATGTGAACAGATAACTCGCTACTCAACTCCCAACAGTCCCCAGTTAGACATGATTCGGAATTGTAGCCACTTGCGTTCCAAGTAGCAATACACCCTGTTGAAAAATCACCCCCGTCCGCTGAGGAGGAGCACTCTGGCCTGCAAATAAATGCTGGAGCAGTTCCGTAGGAATTCACTGGTAGGCGCTCCTCAGGCGATTAGGAATAGGCTAACCTTTTATCGAAGAGAGAAAGCAAGACCTGGGAGGGTGAACCACCTAGAACTGCACAGGACTAGCATCATACCGCAATTAACAAAGAAAAAGCCTTGTCAAAAGTACCCCAGACTGGTGATTTTGTTGTCTCGGTAAAACACCAGCAGCACCGAAGTTTATCTTTCATTTCTTGAATTCCTCTTACATTTCTTTCTTTCCGTTTTTTACTTGTCTTTCCGCCCGCCTTACCTTCTTAATATGTCAGAAGTTAACGATGTTCAGTTAATCATGACATCTATTTTCTTTCTTTTTCTTTTTTTTTTTTTACAAAATAATAACTAAATCCAAGAACTAAATATTACAACTTGTTTGTATTAGAAAGAAGCAGCGAAATATATAGATAGTTACATGCGAGCGATATGCAACTTGTTCAGTTAATTATAAATGATAACTCCTTTTTTTTTTTTTTTACAAAATGTTAGCTCAATCCCGGAACTAAATCATATTTTAGCAAAGATCTTCTATGTTTAATGTATATAGTATAAACAAACTTATGGAAGCAAAAATTCATTGAGTTAGTGTTAGTATGTTAATAGAGATAATCGTTGTATTTTGTTTTTCTTGAATTCCGTTTGTATTTGTTTTCTTTCCTTTCTTAGTTGTCTTCCGGTCCGCGTTACCTTCTTCCCGCCAAAACACACCAATTAACCAACAATTCAGCAGTGAATCGTTTTACTCGCAGCTCAACAGGTGCAGTCAGTCTGTTGAAGTGTAAGCACAGCGCTATATTTGGAGCGGCGTGTCAGTACACTGCTAGTCCACTGAACTATGTGTTAATCAAACGCCGCTTTGCATACCATTCAACAATGGCGGTTTAACTTTGTCTGTGTATGAATATACCCAACTTGAGGAATTCGACGAATGTCGAAAAGTGTAAAACAACTAAGGAATTATTATAGGGTGTGGATTTTCTACTTAACGGAATAGCAACATTTTATAAATATTCGAAGATATTAAGAACTTAGATAATCCCAAATAAGGTTGACACACCGTAAAATAAAACAAACTTTAACATTATGAAATTAAATAAACGTTGAAAAACAACCAAAACAAAAACAAATAGACATAAAAGATATGTTTAATACATATATTTGGCGTTCTATTCTGTTCTATTTATCACGAATATATTTGTATTGTATCGTTAAGGGCTTCATATTACCGCTGGGACGATTAATCAGAATCGGGAATCGAAAATATTTGATCGAATATCAGCAGTTTATAGATATGTAAACCCGTGGCGTACTTGATAAAGTACCTAGTAAAATTCAATTGTAAGCTACACTCTTCTGGATGTTGAAGGTTCAATCCTCAATGCAGGCAACACTCAAAATACAATTGCGAATTATTTAGGACCTCTACTCAGTAATGGCTAACGGAACCAGAAATTGTGATTCCCGAGATCGACAGAAAGATTTTCGAGTTCGGTAAAATACACATGAAGAAGGTCGGAGGTTACATCGACCGACCTGTTGTGAAAATAGCACTATGAGGACAGCATCTATGAATAGCGACTTAACTTTGTTTCTGAATGACTATATCCAACTTGGACTAATGTCTAATGACTAGGAATTATTATAGCGTGGTGGCTTTTTTTATATTTAATGGAATATCAGTAGTTTATAAATTTTCGAAGATGTTAAAAACTTGTAACAGAGCGCGTATGAGCGCGTGTGAAGATTTCAGCAGCAGTCGAAGTATGGATGGCAACCGATCGTATTAGCAGCAGCAGTAGCAGCAGCAGCAGCCGTTTGGAGCGCTGTGTAAATTGGAAAGTGTGCACGGGCTTGCGTCATAAGAAAAATCAAAATAAAAATGGAAAAAGTGCACCACGTAGCGAGGGGTAGGAAAAAAACAATAAGCTGGTGAGATGGACGTGTGGCTTCGCAATGGCGGCAAGAGAATTTGAAGCTGATGTCGAAATGGCAGGGTTTTGCTAATCTCATGACAGACGAAATGAACAGTTAGAAAAAAACAAGAAGACATTGTTTGGAAAATAATGTTAATAAATGGTTTTTGCTAACACAGAAGAAAAAGCCGAGTCAGATTTATTTTTGTTTGGTTGTTCCTTTTCGACGGTACCAGACGGCGTATGGGTCTGAGAAAGGTTGGAACTGTAACGAACACGGTTCGAATGTAATAGCCATGTTGCAAACTTAGATTATCTCAAAAGCATGTTACGTATTAGGGACGTAGGTGACGATTAAGTTAGCTAGTGTGAATTTTAACAAGGGCCACACTAGGTGCATGATAATACAGATCTGTAAAACAGAATTGTTCTCAGGGTTGAATGAAAGACAAGTGGCGTAATAGTTAAGGCAAGGGGCAGACGTCAAACGCCGTAGACAAAACAGAGTTGAACAATGACGAATGACGTCATGTTTTCGAGGCGAGAAAGTAAGGGTTTTAGATCAGTTTTTCGAAGGAAGCCGTGCGAACGAGTCACCATCAATGATGCAGAAATAATCTAAGTGGAATGTTACTTCGATCTCTGTCGGTGCGCGTCACCCATTTCTTTAAATTAGAAATTTAAGTTTACAGAGTAAATAATATAGCTAAGATAGAATTAGTCTATCTCTCCAAATAAAACCTTGAGGAAAACTCAACGAACGTCTCCCTTCTGTTTTTCTTCATGAAAAGAGTTTTATTCGCCTTAGTTCAACAGACGATTCGATCAACGAAGGTATTAACTCTCTATATGAACCCCCTTAACGTTACAATAAAAGATGAAATGAAGCGGAAGACGATAAAAGATCACGGATAAACACCTTACACAATATGTATAAAACTATTATTTTGTTATTGAACATGTTGCTATTGTAACGTTACGCACGTTTACACACGGGACCCACACGTTGTATGCAGTCTACGTCGCAAAGAAGACTAAGATAAAGAATGCTTCAAGTCGATTTTTTAACAAATACATTTATTTCCTCATTCTACCGCTATGCTGCTTCTCTTTACAGCTATGACGTCACCCACGTCTCTAATGTGATCGTCACTCCCTTTTCCTTACTGTGACATCATTTCGCACACGGCTCGGTAATTGTATACGCGCGTCCGCGCTGTATTACATAGGTAAAATAAAAAGAGAAGCTTTTAAATCAAAAATAATATAAAATAAACAAAACAAAAAGCACAAACAAAAAACATAAAATACATTGTTAATATATATAGTTTGCGAATAGTGTTCTATTTATTACAAATGGATTTTTATTGTAACGTTAAGGGGGGTCATATAGAGAGTTAATACCTTTCTGTAATTGTCTCCGTGACGTACTCGACAGGTCCTCATCCAGCCAGGGCTCTGTGAAGCCTATTAAAGCATTTTTTGGCAGCTACACGTTAAACAACAACAAAAAAAAACTTTTTAAAACTCTTTTTCTGCCCAAACCAGGCACAATGCCACTTGCAGTTAAGGGGCTGCTATTTAGGATCGTATATACAGGAACGCTATGTAGGGAGTTGAGTAGCAAGATGTCTGTTTACATTATATTTAAATTTTTGCATGTCAGTACAGTCAGAGAAACAGGAGAGTGGGAAGAAATTACAAAGTGCAGCAGTTCGAGGAGGAAACTATTAGAGTCGAAGGCCTTCCGTCATGTAGGACCCTTTAAAACAAAGGGTGGGGTGTTTCTGCTTGTCAGGTTAATCAGGAGCATTTGCGTGGAGGGAGCAAGATGTGCTACGGGTCTATCTAAACACATTCCATTAAAGTATTTGTAAAACATACACATGAATGCAACATTGTGGCGATGGGGCAGGGGCTCAAGTTAGATTGATAGTGCAGGACCTATTAAGTTGGGGACTCTTTTTGGGGATCTGTCCAAGAGGAATAGGCTAGTAGCAGATGCACCAGCCCAGATATTACAACAGTACTCCAAGCATTGGCGAATGGTGGCTACGTAGAGATACAGTATGCTTTCAGATGGGAGTAATTTTTTAGCACGGTGGAGAGAGAGAAAGAGAGAAAGAGAAAGAGAGAGAGAGAGAGCACCTTATTTGCAGCAGCCTCGGCAATGTCTTCAATGTATTTTTTCCAATTCATGTTGCCTGTTGAGCCGAGGAGTTTAAATTGATAGTACTCAGGTCGTTTATTATAAGCCCTTTATAACCTGGTTGTACTAAGTCGTTCAGTCGTAAATATATGAATATAATAAATAAATAAAGTGTGAATTGATTCAAACACGCCTTGTACGTATTAGTTCAGTATCTGGGTAAATGCTAGATACCTCCAAATTGCAACTGTCCATTTCTTACATTCAGTATACCGCCATCTAAAATTAACAATAAATATTTTTTTAATCATCTACATCATAATTCAGGTCATAAAGGGTTAGTCATGGCAAATTAATAGTTGAGAAGGTTTTTTGTAATTGTTAAAGGAAAGAAGCTTAGTCTTAGTAGCATTGAATGTTACCATCTATTTACGTTCCTATACGTTATACGACATAATCACGTTGGATCACCGGTTCCCACTGGATCACCGAAGTTAAGCAACGTTGAACCTGGTCAGTACTAAATGGGTGACCATTTGGGACTTCCTGATGCTGTATGTGCTCTCTGCTTATCTCGGCATTGTTTCCAGTAGTCTTGGTCTTTGCCTTGCCACTAGACTCAAACAGTGTCGATTCAGGAGATGTGTGGTAAGGATTGCGCAACCCTTGCCTCACAATTACACGCGTAGCTGCCCCTACGGGGGTATCCTTTGTCTTTCGAGACTGAACGGAGGCATCACGTTCCTATTCCACTACAGACTGGAGGGCTGTGATGGTCTGCGTAACGTACCCGACTGGTCGCCAGTTCACGCGGTACTATGTGATGCGTATCAAAACATTTTTGTGCAACCACAATCTACAAAATCTTAACATCGTCATCGTAACTGATCCAGTGATATATAAACAAGCGGGAACCGCTTGCTAATTTGACACTTACTCTTACGGAGGAAGCTGTTCAATCTACCGAGGATGAATGCTGCTTCGGTACGGCACAGTCTGCAGTTAACCCCTCTTTAATGAATGAACGCACCCGTCACGAGTTAACCCCGTTAATGTTCATACGCAGTCAGAAGATAGCGGATGTAGAGAAGTCGATAAAAATAAATCCTTCTATATATTAGTTTTCGTGGCGATCATCGAAAAACGGATACTTCGACCGAAAGAACGTGGCACACCCGGGAAACATTTTCCTGCATAACAACTGGAAGGTGCATTGTTCCAGCAGAGAACCATAATATGTCTGTTGTAGTATTTTAGCTCTTATACATGTTTCATTGAACAGCAGAGATTAAGATTATTCCTATTTATTTCTCTTGCGACTCGTTTTGTCCATTTGGCGCGCCAATGTTCAAACATTCTATTCAAGAAATTAGCCATAGTCGCGACGTTTTCGTCTTCCATGAGTCGTTTTCAGACGAGTGATGAATTCAAAAATTGCGTTTTGTGAATATCAAGCTCCTCGCCATTGACACACCGTTTAATTTTGCACGGCATAGTTCCCTTTGTTAACAGTTTTGACTAGCATAGATCTTAATGGGACATTCTGGCCTTTGCTCGCCTTATCCTTCTATCCCTGTGCATGCCTTTTGCTTCATGCTATTACTCGCTACCCACAACAATCCGCACCCTGGGAGATATTCAACAAGCTTTCCGTAAGGAAATAGAGAGAGGGAGAGAAAGAAAGAAAGAAAGAAAGAAAGAAAGAAAGAGAGAGACAGAGAGAGAAAGAGACAACACATTTCACTGTTAATAGTGTATGGGACATCTGACAGCATATAACGTAACACACGTGTTAGCATGTATGGATCCAACACGTTGTAGACTCCGTCGCAAAGAACATAAGAAAGGAAGTTGTTTCAGATTTTAACAAAAGAGTTTTATTCCTCTTGCTCTGGCCACGCTTGATTTCTTGTCTCGGCTGTGACGTCACCCACTTGACTCTAACGTAATCTCGGTCTGTGCAACGTTATTTTGATATATTATTCCTTTTTCTTTGCCGTGACGTCATTTCACACACAGCTCGGTCATTTTCATTTGCATATAGTGCCATACGCGCATTCACGCTCTGTTACAAGCTCATTCCTACGTTTCCAAAACAGGGTATCGTCTACTCCCCAGGCGGTCAAGCCAAGCACCTGGGCCCAGTCATTCGGTTGTTTTGGAGTTTTTCTGGTAGTCCAAATGTCCAGCAATACTGGTTCTGGATGCAACACTTTCCTACACATATACATCATCTATTTAAGTCAAGATTGTCTTCTTAATGTAGTTTTCATGTGATAAAATTGCGTTTACAATGGACCTCATTATTTGTGGAGCCACATTGATACCAAATCTAAACTTCGTTAACAAGTACCTTTTACTTTGCAAAAAATGGGGGGGGATGATGATTAAAATGTACGTACAATGATAAGCAGATCGAAAATCAAAGCTACATTCGATCCTAACAGTCTCCAATCTCTTTGCTGGCCAAACATAAGCGTCCTGCAGTGTATGTATTCACATGGACGTCAATTTCCCTCTAGTCATTACAGGATGGAACGATAAAAGTGTCGCCCCCTAAAGAAAACAACACTACACCTTTATTTTAAAACTTTTATTGAAAAAAAAATCAATTCAGGTAATTTGGTTATATAGTAGAGCTGACATCTATTCAATGTAGCCGCCTTCAGCCTCAATCACTGCTCTGATACGAGTCTGGAACTATGGGCATGCCACAAGCGTCGGCAGGAGCTCAGCGAATACTCGCTGGATCGCGGTGACTAGGCTGGCTTTGTGAGAAGTCATGTTGGTGATGTTCTCGACGGATGACCAAATGAAGTGTTCCAGCGGGTTCAGGTCAGAGGAGGAGGTGGAGGCCAGTAAGAGAAGGGTACAAAGTTGTAGCATTCCTTCTAAAACCAAGCCTGGGTCTCTTTGGACTAATGGGCTAGCGCACAATTCCTGCTGCCACACCCAGAGTCTTCCAGCGGCTACCGGATGGCACTAGAGGATCACCACATTCTTCAGCACATCCGGGTACTTTATTGACTTTCAAGTTGACTTCAAAGATGTGAGGTGGCATGATGTTGTCCTCACTTGAAACCACACCAAAGACCACAACCGTGGGTCGTCCGATGCGCTGAGCCGTACTCCCAAGCATTGAACGGTTCGGATTTACATTTTGAGGGTACTGGAAATGGTCTTATTATCATAACTTTGACCGGTAGAGAGCATTAGTAGCAGTGTCAGAAATTTCGTGAAAATAGTGAATAATTCCACCCCATCTTTCCAAGCTTATAACTCCTCGAAAAATGTAATTCAAGCCCTAATTTTTTTTTTCAATTAAAGGAGCAAGGACCAAGGTTTTATTAAAAAAAACAAAAAACAAAACAATGTGTTTTTTTTTTTAAAAAGGTTTTAAACTTCGGACTTTACAGGTAAATTTCTAAAAAAGCGATTTTTTTTTGTTTTAAATTTGAATATATTATTCATTGACCTTTTCTCTTCAATTTGTGATATATAAAACTCCACGACATAAATTAATTATTTACTTTTTAATAGACATTTCAAAATGAGAGGCGTGAATTATTCGACCCCCTATCTTTCTAAGCTTATAACTCCTCGAAAAATGTAATTCAAGCCCTAATTTTTTTTTCAATTAAAGGAGCAAGGACCAAGGTTTCATTTAAAAAAAAAAAAGACAAAAAGCAACAATGTGTTCTTATAAAATAAGGTTTTAAACTTCGGACTTTACAGGTAAATTTCTAAAAAAGCGATTTTTTTTTGTTTTAAATTTGAATATATTATTTATTGACCTTTTCTCTTCAATTTGTGATATATAAAACTCCACGACATAAATTAATTATTTACTTTTTAAGAGAAAGTTGAAAATGGGTGACACTTGGGGGGGCGTGAATTTAAAAAAAAACGTTTGTCTAAAATATTATATTCGGTTTATTGGAAAGAACATAAAATTTCACATTGACCCTGAAAATATCGTAAAAATAGAATCAATAGAAAAATTTTGATAGATTTTTAAAATTTAAAAATTGAAAAATATTGAGTTTAAAAATTGAAAAATATTGAGTTCGGAAAATTCATTACTGTTTAAAAAAAAAAAAATATTTTTATTACTTTTAAAACAACTGTAATAGTTTATTTTGGAAGTATAATCCATAAAGAAAATAAATAACCCACTTTTAACAGAGAAATTACGAGATTTTTATATTGTATTCGCAGTTTCGTGTTAGGGGTGTCAAAAATTCCTACAAAAATTCTGATACTGCTAGAGCATTAGTTGTACAGCGGTGGATCTACGATCTCACTCGTTGAACCTTGTGCAACTTTTAGGCATGATAAAAGGCTTATATCGCTTTTGGGATTTTTCCACAAATGGGCAACTAGTTGATGGTCTGCAACAAAAGAACAAAAACAAAAAAAAAAACAAACAAACAAACAAAAAAAAACAAACAAAAAAAACAAACAAAACAAAACAAAACAAAAAAACACAAAAAAAACAAAAAAAAAAACAAAGCAAAAAACAAACAAAAAACGGTTTTCATCAAGCGGAAATAGAATCATGTCGTCTTTTCTAGGGCGATAATTTTATCGTTTCATCCTACACAAGGCACGCTTTTGATTTATTCTACTGGACAACATCCATCAACAGAAATAATCCTTTCGCAGGAAAAGTTTTTGTTCGTCGTACTTTTTCTTTGTATAGTTTCCGGATTATTATCTGTATCAATTACACCAACCTAAATATTACGGTTTCTATGGATATATTTTAATGTATTAATCCCTATTAATCCCTATTTGCGTATCGAACGGATACCATAATATTTAGTTCGCTGTATCTTATCTTAACGAAGGTCGATACAAAATTTCAACCAGAAAAAAATAAACATACATGCAGACAAACTTACAGAAGTAAAATATATATTACATTATATTCTTTTTGACCTACTTTACGGTATCTATCTATCTATCTATCTATCTATCTATCTATCTATCTATCTATCTATCTCTCTCTCTCTCTCTCTCTCTCTATATATATATATATATATATATATATATATCTATATATCTATATATATATATATATCTATATATATATATATATATATATATATATATATATATATATATATATATATATATATATCTCAAGATAGTAAACACTTGCACGGATTTGGATGGGGTGGAATAGGAGAATACGCATAGTTAATAAATATTTTTCCGTGGTGATATTCAATCTCGTAATATTACCATTTATGTTTGTGTTGCCTATTATGTAACGAATAATGCTTTTATTTTTAAAGGACCTTGAAGAAAAGAGAAGCATCGTTTGTTCACAGATGCGAAGTGTTTTTTTTTCAGAATGTCGCATTTGTGATCGCCATTTCTCACAATGGAATGGTTCAGTTTGCAAAATGGTCGCGAATAAAAATACTTTCGTTGCCAAAAGCGATTTTTCCTTTGTCACCCTGAACACATGTGGTTACTTCTTTCCCTCTTATTGTCATTTTATACGACATAGAACAAACCGGAATTACCATCAATACATTCGCCATAATCGTAATCGTACAAAGAAAATTCCGTCCAATAATATCTTTTAGGAGTTCTGTCTGTTCGTTCGTATTATTTTGATTTTTCGGAATACTATACTCATCCTGAATGCCATTTTCACAACGTTTCGGTCGATGTAACCTCCGACCTCCTTCAGGTGTATCTTATCAAACTCTGGAATGTTTCTGTCGAACTCGGGAACTTCGCACGGAACCCTTTATTTACTTCATGGGGGAAGCATGCTCTTGTTCCGTCAGTCATGACTTGATAAAGGTCATAAGTAATTCGCAATTGTATTTTTCGTATTTGAACCTTCAACCTTCAGGAGAATATCGCTTTTCCAAGTACTTTAACCACTGCACCACGGGGCCTGGTCGAAAGTACCAGTACAAATTTTTGGAGCCTTAAACCTATTTTATTTCTAGTTGTAAATATCCATATTTATTATTAATTATTATTACTATATATTATTATATATATTACTCTATATATCCAGATTCCCGAGTTCGACAGAAACATTCCAGAGTTCGACAAGATACACCTGAAGAAGGTCAGAGGTTGCATCGAAGGAAACATTATGAAAATGACACTCAAGATGCTAGTCCGAAAAATTCACATAATACGAATAACCAATCATCTTAGAAATTCAGAAACGCGCCCGTCCGTTATTCTGTCACATCAGTTTGAAACAGCATTTTCATTGATTAAATGGACGCATCTAAAATAATAAGTTACGTCAAAGTATATCTGTGACGGATTCCATCCATCGTTCTGTTACTGCTGTTGGTCTGTCACACTTCAGTTTTAAACAACATTTTCATTTGTTGAATAGATGCATCTAAAATAAAATAGCCCAAATATATCTATGCCCGCCAGTCTGTCACGTTCGTGGTTTGTCACATTTCAGTTTGGAATAGGATTTTCATTGATTGAATGGACGCATCTAAAATAATATACGTCCAAGTATATCTATAAAAAAGCTATGTCCGTCTATTTGTCACGTCCGTTAGTCTATCAAAAACAGCATTTTCACTAAAGGAACGTATCTAAAATAAGAGGCGCCCAAGTATATCTATACGAGATTCTGTCCGTTGTCTGTCACACTTCAGTTTAGATAAGCATTTCATCAATAATCCATTAAGTTCCAAAGTATCTATTTTTTACTATTGAGTTTACATTTTATGTTATGATTAAAAAAGGGTTCAAATACACAAATCGAAAGGAGAAAAAAAAACATTTATTTTATTTAGAAAATGAAATGTTACCTCTCCTATAGATAAGACACTGGGGACATATATATTTTAGAAACTAAGAAGCTATATATTTAAATTTACGTTACAGGGAATATTTTACGTTACACCGACCATGGTTATACAAGTAACATAAAATATTTCCATGTAAAATTCTTTTTATCTCTAAGAGAAGAGAAAGGCATTTTTTTTTGGTCTTTATATCACATTGTTTTGATTTTCGATACTTACCGGGTGAATTTCTGTACAAAACATATCTAAGAACGATGCTAGAAATGTATTTTACCTTTGTGTGAAATTTGCAAAAGATAGGCTTAGCCGTTTTGGAACCTATGAGGAAGGCACACACACACACACACACACACACACACACACACACACACACACACACACACACACACACACACACACACACACACACACAAAGTGACTTTTATATAATAATAAAGATTGTTTTATAGATTTAAAAAATACATTATTTGATGTCTTATTTATAAGAAAGCAAGGCCTAATAGGTAAAAAAATGGCATTCTGCCACACTTCAAGTCAAATGGTTGTAATTAGCATAAGCAGTGTATTTATACATTCCGTCTGTCTGTCTTCCCGTCTGACTGTCTGTCTGTCTTTCTTTTTATTCATGTCGCTCTCTCCATATCTTTCTCTCTCAGGATTACCATACTGTACAGTGTTGTAAGTGTAACGTAAACACGCCTTATTGTAAGTCGAGGACACCATCTTTTCAGGTTCCAACAACTCACAGAGAGAAGTTGATGAATATAGATGAATTTTGTCTTTTATTCAGGGTAACCTACGCCCTTCTTCATGTGTATTATGTCGAACTCTGAAATCTTTCTGTTGAACTCGGGAATCTTCACGAAATTTCGAACGCAACCCTTTATTTAATCTCTGGGGGCAGCACGTTCTCGTTCCGTCAGTCATGACGGGGTAGAAGTCCTAAGTAATGGACAATTATATTTTAAGTGGCACCCGTACTGAGAATTAGAACTTAAACATCCCCAAAAGTGTAACCTTCAACTGAATTTTACTAAGTACTTTATCCACTACGCCACGAGTCCTTACGGTTATGTTTCTCGATCTGTCACGCTTAAATTAGAAATAGCAATTATATGCGTCCACGCTTCTCTATAAAACACTAAGTATGCTCGTCGGTCGGTCCATCGACCTGTCACGCTAAAATTTGAAATAGCATTTTCAGCACAGAACGCGCAGATTGGATGGACGCATGTAAAACTATCAACATTTTCCCTGATAATTAGTAAGAATGTGAATGCAGCAAGATTGCAGCGAGGCCGATTGCACAGTTTTCGTTCTATTGCCATTGTATAATTGCACTCAGCTCGCAAGAAGAAAACAAACACTTCCAAGTTGTAAAATAAATATGGGAGGCGACAAGTTTGTAATATTTGCATTATAAAATAATTAGCATTCTCTCATCTCCACCTACATTCGCAATAAGGATGTTTAAAATTGTTTTTGATCAGCAGAAAATAAATATCTTTTTTTAAATCACAAACTTAAAGCATAAACTAGTAATTGTACCCGGCGTTTCCCGGGTGAAAAATACCATGAAAGATTGTTTCATGTAAGTATATTATATTTCACTTCGTCTGTTTGTATGTCTGTTCGTTTCACTTGTCCTCTGAACTACTAGGCCGATACGACTGAAATTATAAATGAACAATTATTGCAATAAAATGCAGCGAACTAACTATTATGGTATCTGTTAGATGCATAATTAGGGATTAATAGGGATTAATACGAATTAAAATAGGGATTACGCTTTTCTCGGAAACTACTAAGCTAATCTGGTTGAAAGTTTGTATAAATCTTTGTTATGACAAGGTGCAGAGGACTAAGTTTTATGGTATCCATTCACCCGTTAGATGCACGATAATGGATTAATAGAAATTAGAATTTAATGCCAAAATGAGCAAAAATTTGACCATATTTAGCCATCAATTTGGCATAAAGCACTCATTTTAACCAACGGCCTATAACTTTTGCTCGTTTTAAATTAGCTGAACGTCTATGTTTTAGAATTAAAGCATCTGGGATGTTATGATTATAACATTTCGGTCGATGAAACCCGTGAACTTTTGACTCCATTTTGTCGGATTCGGGAATCTGTAGGGAATTATGGACTGAACCCTTCACTGTTCTCGTTCAGTCAGCAGTGACCAAGTAAATGTCTTAAGTAAGGTTTATTGAATGCGTGGCTGGAGGTTATGTCGGCCAAAGCGTTGTAAGAATAATATCCAAAATAAGCAAATGAATCACAATCAATATACATTAATAATACAATATACATTAATAATACAATATACATTAATAATACAACATACAGTAATAATACAATATACATTAATAATACAATATACATTAATAATACAATATACATTAATAATACAATATACATTAATAATACAATATACATTAATAATACAATATACATTAATAATACAATATACATTAATAATACAATATACATTAATAATACAATATACATTAATAATACAACATACAGTAATAATACAATATACATTAATAATACAATATACAGTTATAATACAATATACATTAATAATACAATATACATTAATAATACAATATACATTAATAATACAATATACATTAATAATACAATATACATTAATAATACAATATACATTAATAATACAATATACATTAATAATACAATATACATTAATAATACAATATACATTAATAATACAATATACATTAATAATACAATATACATTAATAATACAATATACATTAATAATACAATATACATTAATAATACAACATACAGTAATAATACAATATACATTAATAATACAATATACAGTTATAATACAATATACATTAATAATACAATATACATTAATAATACAATATACATTAATAATACAATATACATTAATAATACAATATACATTAATAATACAATATACATTAATAATACAACATACAGTAATAATACAATATACATTAATAATACAATATACAGTTATAATACAATATACATTAATAATACAATATACATTAATAATACAATATACATTAATAATACAATATACATTAATAATACAATATACATTAATAATACAATATACATTAATAATACAACATACAGTAATAATACAATATACATTAATAATACAATATACATTAATAATACAATATACAGTAATAATACAATATACATTAATAATACAATATACATTAATAATACAATATACATTAATAATACAATATACATTAATAATACAATATACATTAATAATACAATATACAGTAATAATACAATATACATTAATAATACAATATACATTAATAATACAATATACAGTAATAATACAATATACATTAATAATACAATATACAGTAATAATACAATATACATTAATAATACAATATACATTAATAATACAATATACATTAATAATACAATATACAGTAATAATACAATATACATTAATAATACAATATACATTAATAATACAATATACAGTAATAATACAATATACATTAATAATACAATATACATTAATAATACAATATACATTAATAATACAATATACATTAATAATACAATATACATTAATAATACAATATGCATTAATAATACAATATACAGTAATAATACAATATACATTAATAATACAATATACATTAATAATACAATATACATTAATAATACGATATACAGTAATAATACAATATACATTAATAATACAATATACATTAATGATACAATATGCATTAATAATACAATATACATTAATAATACAATATACATTAATAATACAATATGCATTAATAATACAATATACATTAATCATACAATATACATTAATAATACAATATACATTAATAATACAATATACATTAATAATACAATATACAGTAATAATACAATATACATTAAGAATACAATATACATTAATAATACAATATACATTAATAATACGATATACAGTAAAAATACAATATACATTAATAATACAATATACAGTAATGATACAATATACATTAATAATACAATATACATTAATAATACAATATACATTAATAATACAATATAATTAATAATACAATATACAGTAAAAATACAATATACATTAATAATACAATATACAGTAATAATACAATATACAGTAATAATACAATATACAGTAATAATACAACATACAGTAATAATACAATATACAGTAATAATACAATATACATTAATAATACAATATGCATTAATAATACAATATACATTAATAATACAATATACATTAATAATACAATATACAGTAATAATACATTATACAGTGATAATACAATATACATTAATAATACAATATACAGTAATAATACAATATGCAGTAATAATACAACATACAGTAATAATACAATATACAGTAATAATACAATATGCATTAATAATACAATATACAGTAATAATACAATATACATTAATAATACAATATACAGTTATAATACAATATACACCAATAATACAATATACAGTAATAATACAATATACAGTAATGATACAATATACAGTAATAATACAATATACAGTAATAATACAATATACATCAATAATACAATATACAGTAATAATACAATATACAGTAATCATATAATATACATTAATAATACAATATACAGGTATATAATACAGACAATACAACAAAAATTAAATTCATATTTGTATACTATCGTATTGCTTTATTGATAATATTGCTTTATGATTGGTATGGCTTTATTAATGGTCTGACTTTATTAATCGTATTTCTTTATTAATGGTATGCCTTTATTAATGGTATTGCTTTATAAATGGCATGGCTTTATTAATGGTATTGCATTATTAATTGTATGATTTATAAATAGTATTGCTTTATTAATGGTATTGCTTTTTAAATCGTATTGTTTATGAGTGGTATTGCTTTTTAATGTTATGGCTTTAGTAATGGTATTACTTTATTAAGGGTATTCCTTTATTAATGGTATTGTTTTATCAATAATATTGCTTTATTAATGGTATTGCTTTATAAATGGTATTCCTTTATTAAATGGTATTGCTTTATTAATGGTATTGCTTTATTAATGGTATTGCTTTATAAATGGTATTGCTTTATAAATAGTAGGCTTTATTATGTATTGCATTATTAATGGTATTGCTTTTTACAGTATCGTTTTATTAAGGGTATTACATTATAATGGTATTGCTTAATTAATGCTATTTTTTGCTTTCTTAATGGTATTGCTTTATTAATTGTATATTAATATTATTACTTTATTAATTGTATATTAATATTATTACTTTATTAATTGTATATTAATGGTATTACTTTATTAATTGTATATTAAGTGTATTGCTTCATTAATGCGAGGCTTTATTAATGCTATTGCTTTATTAATAGAATTACTTTATTAATGTTATGGGTTTATAAATAATATTACATTATAAATGGTATTGCTTTATTAAAACTATTGCTTTATTAATGGTATTGCTCTAAAATTGTATTGCTTTATTAATAATATTGCTTTATTAATGGTATTGCTTTAAAATTGTATTGCTTTATTAATAATATTGCTTTATTAATAATATTGCTTTATTAATAATATTGCTTTATTAATAATATTGCTTTATTAATAATATTGCTTTATTAATGGTAGTGTTTTAAAATTGTATTGCTTTATTAATAGTATTGCTTTATTAATGGTATTGCTCTAAAATTGTATTGCTTTATTAATAATATTGCTTTATTAATGGTATTGCTTTAAAATTGTATTGCTATATTAATAATATTGCTTTATTAATGGTATTGCTTTATTAATTGTATTACTTTATTAATAGTGTTGCTTTATTAATTGTATTGCTATATGAATGGTATTGCTATATTAAAGTTATGGTTTTTCTAACGTTATTGTTTTATTAATGGCATTGCTTTATTAATATTGATTTACTAATAATATTGCTTTATTAATGATATCACTTTATAAATTGTATAGCTTTATTAATAGTATTGCTTTATAAATGGTATCGCTTTATTAATAATATTGCTTTATTAATAATATTGCTTTATTAATAGTATTGCTTTATAAATAGTATCGCTTTATTGATAATATTGCTTTATTATTAATATTGCTTTATTAATAATATTGCTTTATTAATGCTATTGCATCCCTAATATTGCTTTATTAATGATATTGCTTAATAATAGTATTGCTTTATAAATAGTATCGCTTTATTAATAATATTGCTTTATTAATGGTATTGCTTTATTAATCCTATAGCATCCCTAATATTGCTTTATTAATGATATTGCTTTATTAATAGTACTGCTTTATAAATAGTATTGCTTTATTAATGGTATTGCTTTAGTAATGGTATTGCTTTATTAATGGTAATGCTTTATAAATAGTATCGATTTATTAATAATATTGCTTTATTAATAGTATTGCGTTATTAATAGTACTGCTTTATAAATAGTGTTGCTTTATTAATGGTATTGCTTTATTAATAGTATTACTTCATAAATGGTATTGCTTTATTAATGGTATTGCTTTATTAATAGTACTGCTTTTTAAATGGTATTGCTTTATTAATGGTATTGCTTTATTAATGGTATTGCTTTATTAATAGTATTGCTGTATTAATAGTATTGCTTTATAATGGTATTGCTATATTAATATCGTTGTTTCATTAATGGTATTGTTTTATTTAAGTCATAGCTTTATTAATGGTATTGCCTTTTTTATAGTATTATTTATTAATGGCATTGCTTTATAAATTGTATTGCTTTATTAATGGTATTGCTTTATTAATAGTATTACTTCATAAATAGTATTGCTTTATTAATAGTATTGCTTTATTAATAGTATTGCTTTATAAATGGTATTGCTTTATTAATAGTATTGCTTTATAAATGGTATTGCTTTACAATGGTATTGCTATATTAATATCGTTGTTTCATTAATGGTATTGCTTTATTGAACTCATAGCTTTATTAATGGTATTGCCTTTTTATGGTATTATTTAATAATGGTAATGCTTATTAATTGTATTGCTTTATATATGCTTGAGTTTGAACAATTTCTGCTGAAAATTTCATGCGAACAACTTAGTTGCAATCCCTCCTTAGTTGATGTTTGTAGAGTTTTTAGAATTTTGTTTTTCGTTTCTTGAATTCCTAAACTCGGTTTTTACTGCTAATTTTAATCCGTGATTATGCGTATTTGTATGTTCGTCGGTGACATTCACTCTAGGAGGTCTGGACCGGCTTTCTCCTCCAGAGAAAGTGTCAAAGAAATATTAAATTCACAAGCGATCACCAGTCGCATGAGGAGTTTGAAACGTCTATAGGTACATTTGAGTTTGTGTGTTTATACATATGTTTGTATATTAATCTCTAGTGGCTTTTCAACGTGTGTATACGTTCAAAGGTTGTTCATAAGACATTTACTGATTGCAAAACATTGAAAGGGACAATACTTTCCCGACTGATAGGTTCCATTTAGCCGGTTATTGCTTCACCTGTTTGGAAGATCGACTCTGGAAAAAAAACCTTCAACTTCTCCGAAGAAAAAGACCAACACAGTAATAACCGATAAAATAATATTTACACTACTTTATTTCGGTAGTCCCTTTCTTCCTGAAGTTGCAAGCACCGTTCTTATTCATATTTCTAGTTTGTTGAATTCGACCCGTCACCTGATCGTTTCTACCGCTCCCTTCCTAATCAGCTAATGGGCAGGTAGTTACAGGATAAAGGCCCAGTTGACCTTGGGTTCACCTCTTCCTCTGTGTGTGCTTTTTTAGAGGGAAGTGTAAATATCTAGTAAGTTGACCTATTTTAAACCTAGGTGTAGTTAAATGTGCGTGTTTTTATTATTATTATGGTAGTTCATATATATATATATATATATATATATATATATATATATATATATGTATGATAATTTATGTATATGTATGTTTATTTTATTTATTTTCTATTGTTATTGTTAATTTTTAAATTATTTTGTATCGCTATCCTAGAGTAAAGCTTGTCCTGTGTACACAGTTGTTCGCTATTTCTCTCCTACAGTTTAATAGATGTTGGGGTTTTTAACAGTATAGATTAGCTAATTTTTCATGAAGGCATAATCTACATGGATCGTCTAGGTCTCTACATGTGTTTGCTTGTCTTACTATTTCCCATTCAACTACCGGCGAATGCCCGCTTTCTTTGAGTTCCCAGTATTTGTTTGCTAGTGGTGTTTTCATTCAGTGTCTTTTTCAAAATTATTTTTGAACGTACTTTTGTTGTCATAATCTCGGGTTTTGAAATCTAAGGAAGTCATACCTACGTAATATTTCTTGTTATTCGGATTTTCTTTCGCAAATATTGTAGCCTGGTAAACTATGCTTTTGGTTAAACATTTATTTAGAAGTGGGCAAAGTGTACGGTATCTACAGTTGCATTTATCTTATTCATTATTAGTATTTCTATTTTTATTTCTACTATGGTTGTTGTTGTCCGGAGTTGGTTTATTATTATTATTATTATTATTATTATTATTATTATTATTATTATTATTATTATTATTATTAGTATTATTATTTCTACGAGTAACATATGTGCTCTTTGTGTTAGTTTTCTTTTTATCATGATGTCCACTTTTTTATTGTTTATTTTATTGTTGTTTTCATTGCTTTTATTTAATATTTTGTTATTGTGTGCTTTAATTATTATCTCTAAAGTTTCGCAGCAGCTGTATGATAACTTTAGGTTATTATTGAAAATTCTGTGTAAGGGATTGGTTACGGGGAAGTGCTTTTCGATGAGATCTAGAAATTTCTTGCCAAGTTTTGTTTTTAACATTTGATTGTATGATGCCGTATACCAGGTTATGTTTCTTTTTCTATTTTTAATTTTATTTTTATTGGTGTTTAATTGGTTATATTTTATATCAATATTTTTGTATTCACTATTTTTAGAGCTGTTCTGTAGATATCTATTGACCTGTTAAATACATTTTCATCGCTTGAGTTATTGCTGAGTCTACTTACAATCGAGTTAGGAATCTGTTTTATAATCGATGGTGGGTGATTGGACTTAGGGTTTACGTATATTGGATTAGCGTTATCTTTTACGTAGGGTTCATATGTGTTTTTATCTAAATTTAACGTGACGTCCAGGAAGTTTGTTATTTTTATGTTAGCTAGTACGTCTACTTTTAGGCTTAATTTTTTAATTTCCTTTATATGATTTTCCCCCTTGACTTTGTTGGAGTCTTTTATCATAGTCAGTCCATCATCTCTATATAAACCAAGTGATTGCTTCGGCAGTATTTGCCCACTGGTTTAATTCTAGGTCTTGTTTGATTTGTTTGTTTACTCTAGAAAGTATTGATTTGCTAATTTTACCTATTTCTGGTTTATTTGGGTTTATCAAGCGAGTGCTGTGGTTATTATTGAAGTCACATTTATGGTCTTTACAAAGATTTTATTAGAGTCGTTTATGTTTCTAACGATTTTATGTAGTTTCCGTTGGAAATTGTTATGTTGATTGTGGAATTCTGAATCAGCCGTTTTGGAGTTCATAGGGAACGAACTCATACAGACACACACATGCTTTATATATATATATATATATATATATATATATATATATATATATACTTCAGAATAGTTTTTATTTAACAATCAGTTGTCATGGAAACGTGAGATTGTAGGTTTACAAAATATTACTGGCAGTAATATTCTATAAGTTATCCCATCTAAACAGGAATTGCTCGATATGCAAGATAGAGCAAATAAATTAAATTGTAATTCAATGAATTTCAAAAAACTCTCATTGAAATGAAATGAAGTGGTTGAGTTTCATATCCAAGAATCTTTATTATTCTAAGCAAGACAAAGAATGCTTTAGAAAATTAATCTCCTTAACAAATTTAAACAAGCACTTGCCCGATTCGGATATCCACACAGCTATGCGGATTACCCAATATATAGCTTGTACATTATTACAAAACGGATGTAAAGAACGTATAAATTGGATCTTACCAAGCAAGCTGGATCTACAAATACATTCATATCCTTTTTCTACAAGTCCTCCTGCTACAAGACTTCTGATAAATGTATTATTTTCACTTTGACTTTCCATGTCTAACTGACTTTAGTAAATAGGGTGCATATCTTTATAACTATTTGCTAATATTTTCTCTCCTCTGATGAGATGGTAGACATCGAAACCCTATAGGTTAAGGAGATTAATTTTCTAAAGCATTCTTTGTCTTGCTTAGAATAATAAAAATTCTTTGATATGAAACTCAACCACTTCATTTTCATTTCATTTCAATGAGAGTTTTTTGAAATTCATTGAATTACAATTTAATATATATATATATATATATATATATATATATATATATATATATATATATATATATACTAGCATGGGTGCCCGGCGTTGCTCGGGTGTTTGGAGGTGTGTGTTGAGCGAAACCGGAAGTAACGTAGGTTTAAATTAAGGCTAGATAATCGAAAAAGGGGGGATCACTTTCGAAAATATCGGTGAAAAACTCGACCCCTCCCGGTAGAAACGTGCCCAGTTCAGGGTGAAGGAATTAATGTTTTTAGCTAATTTTTCACTATTTGTCGTCTTATTGTTTTGGGCTCAAATCAAGTTATTAAGTTAGATCCATGTCCAAGGAACCTATATATAAAATTTCAAGTGTTTAGACCCAAAATTGTCGGAGGAGTTTGGTAGAGTTCTCAAAGGTCAAATCGTTGAACTTTGACCCCTTAACAATCAAATTTCTTGCCGAAAACTGATTACAAAGATTTTCCCAAATCTCATTACTCTGCATATCAATTTTCGAGCCTGTAGACTAAAAATTGACAGATATTTGTGAAGGGAAATGTACACAGACAGACACACAGACAGGCAGACAGACACTTTCACTTATATATATATATATATATATATATATGTATATATATATATATATAAAGCATTTGTGTGTGTGTATGAGTTCGTTCCCTATGAACTCCGAAACGGTTGAGAAGATTTCTTTTAAATTTCAAGCAAATGTAGTTGCTGTGTCTGGGGGTTTCACAACTCATCAGTACCGCTAGACTACCACCTATCCCAAGCCGAGGATCGAACCTAGAACCGTCGTGATGACAGTCGGCAGTTCTACCCCCAGACTACGGAAGCGGTGGCCGCAACTAATCTGTCCGAATGTCTATTTAAATAAACATCCGTCCGCCACTCGTAAAGTGCTCAAGCGTTTGTTTATAAACAAACCGCGAGCTATATATATATATATATATATATATATATGGAGATCCGACGTTGCCCGGGATTGAACGACGATCAGCGAATATTTCACACTCCTATATTTTTTATTGTCATCGAAATCCGTGAAACTTAGTCCAAAATATATGTTATTCTACATTGCACCCTAGAGAACCTACTGTTTTTTTTTTAAAATAAAATTATTTTATATACACCTCTTTTCTCGTTAACGAAAAAAAAAACATGAAGAAATTTACGTGCGAGGTTTGAACCTACAGACCACGTCATGTAAAAAAACAAAAAAACAAAAAAACGAAAAAACAACAGGCTATCAACTGACCTACAGTAGAATTTTCACGGCCCGTTGTTCTATCATTGTTGCTAAGCGACGACATGAAAAAGTGGAGTTTCCGATGATAGATAAACTAAAATAACGGTTTCAATTATTGATTATCGATAATTATTGGGGGTATTCTGAGACAAAACTTAACTAAGAACACTCCCAAACTTATACACTTAAGTTCTGTACATTTTAAAGAAAATCAGTTCAGTCGTTTCGGAGTCTATAAGGAACGAAATCACACGCACAATATATATATATATATACATGTGTGTGTGTGTGTGTGTGTGTGTGTGTAAGAAGCCAATACAATGCAAAATTATAATTTTTTCTTATCTATGTATTAATACGATTGTGTATGTGTTATTTTATATGTCACGCTGACATTTTTTCTTCCTAGTGAACGTCGTTTAATTGTTATGACCTTCCATTTTTTTGTAATAAATAATTTTACTAAGAATTTTTCATAAGTTTGGGTTTCGGTTTCGATTATGACTGATGGCACTCAAGTCATTTATTTTTTATAAATAATTTTACCAAGAATTCTTTATAAATTTAAGTTTTGGTTTCGATTATAGCTGAAGGAACTGAAGTTATATATATATATATATATATATATATATATATATATATATATATATATATATTCTTAATAAGTTTTGGTTTCGGTTTCGATTAAAGCTGATGCATATGGATATATTTTTCAATTTTTGAAATCACGACTTTATAATATACATGATATCCATAAAGTTACTATACAGTCTTATTGTTTTATTGTATTATATTTGTATTAATAGTTAATATTTATTTTTTTACAGGTTTATTTAATCAAGCATGCCACGCAAACTAACTTTGGAAGAGCGCAAATTTATTTTGAAGCGAAGGCCTCCAATTTGAATATTTGTCATAGAAATTGTTTGCCTTGATTGTTACAGCCTTTTCGGATGTAACACGTGTATTTTCTGAGATTTTTATAAACATAAACGTGTTATTTCTTTTTATTTCTTTTGTTACAAATAAATATTTTAATACAATATCTCACTACATTAATACAATATCTTACTGTTAATATATTACAGGGTGTCTGTATAGTAACTTGTAAGACTGTATAGTAACTTTATGGACACCCTGTATAAAGATCAATAGAAAATTGACTCTGTAATAATATACACGAAATCTGCATATATTAAAATATTATATTATATTTAAGCGTATTTTACGACTGGGCTAAGCCGAGCGTCCCTGCTAGCTTAGATAAATGTCTTTCCATTTGTAAAGAGCGACAATAATATCAGGGCGTCTCCATTTACGCTGAACATCTACGGAATGCCAACATATTTATGCATTACATATGAAAGAGTCCGCTGTGGAATGTCCATAGGTTCCGCTAGCAAATAGTTATTTAATTAGAATCAATTGATAATAAAGAAATATATAAACGATACAAAAATATATAAACAATCAAGAATTTTATCCATTCGCGATAAGCTAATAGGTATGATAGGCTGGAGGTTACTGCGATTTTTGTCTCGTTCAGGTGAGTATTTATAGAAAGAGTGACCCTCTTTTGTAACCATCGCCATCTAATTGACAGTCTGTCTGTGTATATAACAAACATGCACGAGGTGCCCTCAATAAGTTTCCAGAATTTTTTGTATGGGCACTTTTATTGATGATACACACATGAAACTCTTGTCCCCTTCGAAGTAATCTCCTTCGGTTGTAATGCACTCATTGTACCGTTCCAACAACCTCTGAAAGGCCCAATGAAAGTCCTCTTATGTGAGCATGTCAATGACCTTCCTCACAGCCTCTTTCATCTCCTCAATTGTCCCATAACGACAGCCTCTGATGTTTTCCTTGAGCTTAGGGAATGAGCAAAAGTCAGATGTAAGAAGGTTTGGACTATAGGGAGGGTTAGGAACTGTCTTGATGCCAATCTTGGTCAAATAGTTTGTTACAAGGATGGAGATGTGGACTGCTGCATTCGCTCAAATTTTCCACATCTTCAGCGTATTCCAATTCGAACCTGAAATTGGTGAGTCATCTCATAATATGTATAGCAATAACATACTGAATTTTCGAGAGTCTGCGACAATTTTAAATGCCTGTACAAAAAAGTCTGGAAACTTATTGAAGACACCTCGTACGTAAATTAAATGTTATAGGCGATTGGTTTATGCGTTGATGAACAAATAACTCCTCATAAGATTTCACAAGTCCGATTATATTTGTTATTGTTTATTTTATCCTTAAAAAAAGCAAGTTCGTTTTAGACAGAAGCGGAAAGCGACTGACAGAAGAGGAAATGGAAGCCTTGTCTGCCATTTCAGTATCAAAATATGATCAGTGAATTTCATTAATGACGTTGATAAACCGTCGAATTCGATGGGAAGACATCGTGGGAATGCAAGAACACTTTATCATAATCATCAAAGTGTCTGTGTGTATGTTTGCATATTGAGCCAAAAATCCAAAACTACTAAACAAATACACAAAATGTTGGTATTTTATTGATCAGCGTTGCTTCGAATGAGTATTTAAATTTTAATTAAAATAACTAAGTCTTTGGGGGCCCACTGAGCCAGCTTTCGTCAGTGGTAGGTCGGTTTTTCAACCATTCCAAATGTTATCTATTATATAAAGGGGAAACGAATGTATTATTATTATTATTATTATTATTATTATTATTATTATTATTATTATTATTAGTAGTAGTAGTAGTAGTGTGTAGTAGTAGTATTCTTTTTTTCTTTTCTTATTAATAATAATATTCTCATTAAACAAAGAAGAGGAAGAGGCTGGGTGGAGGCGAAAGTAGGGGTGGGGAAAGGGACGCAAAAAACAGGAAAGGGGAAGAAAGGCATATAATGTGACGGATTGAGAGCGATAGAGAAATAAGTTTTAATATAAAAATATTCTACACACTTTTTAACCTATCTAACTTTGCTTATTTTTATGATTCTGGGCAACACCGGGTAACCATACGAGTATAAAATGTTAATCAGTTGTACCCCACTGCGCCTAAATAAAGATCCATCATGTTGGTATTTTCTTGATCAGCGTTGCCTCGGATTAATAATATCTAAAATTTAGAAATATAACAATCATATTTTTACCCTACACTGTCGCAGATTTCATCAGCAGGATTAGTTTTCTAGACAGATTATGTATGAACTGAAGGGAAACAACTCTGTTTTTAACCAAGAAGTTAATTGCCTTGTGCCGACTCATTCTGCGAGGAATATATAAAGACGAGTTGTATGTGTATGCATTTATCTATTAAGAGAGAGAGAGAGAGATAGAGAGAGAGAGAGAGAGAGAGAGAGAGAGAGAGAGAGAGAGAGAGAGAGAGAGAGAGGGTATGGAATTCGAAGAGAAAGAGAAGAGATTAAAGTTTTCACATTAATATATTATAAATTTGTCCCACACGGCGCTAAGTAGCTTTGGTAGTACAGCATAAAACGTGAATCCGTTGTCCCTCCACACCATCTCAGTTCCTCTCCAGCATCAGACACAGAGTAAAAAGCAAAAAAGAAAAAAACAAAAACAAAAACAAAAAAAAACTTCAAACTAATCGAACAATCACCAACACTGCCACAATTAGTTCGACTGCAAAAAGGCACACATATTTTAGCTTGTGTCGGCCATAATTCATTTTTTCCGAATAAATTCCAGACTTCTAAAAAAAAAAAAAACATTATTTTTTTTCTAATTTCTTAAACTCATCTCAATCCCTTGGTCTATATTTTCGCTCAATTATTGTTTGTTCTGATGTCCATATAGAATTCTCTAATTACACACAAAAATGATCCATTTTCGCATAAGAAAAAATATTCGTCTTTGGATAAAGATTCATTAATGATGAACGCATTGCTGGAAAAGATCGATATATATTATCGAGGTTTCTTTTCTTTGTATAACTGAGGACGATCACGAAATTAAAAAATCCAGGGATCTGTTTTTGTTATTGGATAGATATTGATTGACCTCCAAATTCAATATCGGCTTCCCTTTGTCTAAATGCGTCCATGCATAGTTGTAAGTGTCACTGTCTGTCGGTCTGTTTATTCTTCAAATTTGTTTGAGTCGTGTTCATCTACAAACCGCATTGCAGTAACCTTCAAACACAACTCTTTTCACACTACGCATAATGCTTCAAGCAAACTACAGCATCCTTCTAACAAATGTTTATTTCTTTTTAATTCAACTCTCTCACGATCTGTCAAAATAACACCAAATAATTCAAAAAGCGCATTTCCAACCACGTTCTAATTCTAACCTACATTATATTGCCAAATCTTACGACTCCAGTCCTCGTCACTATAAGAGAAATTGCGAATTATCATTATTATTATAATAGTATTCCGCCACCTTCTTCAACAGTGCATGAACAATCTTGTTACAGCTATGGTTTGCTTATAGCTAATTGGTTCCCACATTGACACATTCATCTGAACATAATCCTAACATGTGCATCTTTACAAGATTATCTCCAGCAACTGATCTTTTGCTTCAAATCTGTTGTATGTCACACAAACCTATACCTTTACGAAGCCAAAATTCGCCCATGCATAGAGTACTGTTGTCACATCTGGGTTGATTCATTTACCACTAATCTCTATCCCTTAGACAGGGTCCCAAAAAGAGTTTCAAATCTAAAAGATTCTCACACGATCGGCCAAATAACCCATCACCGTAATGTCGCATCTCTACCTGTTTTATAAATTTATGGAATGTGCTCGGATGAACTTATAGCACTTGTGCACTTGTGCCCCCCTCGACATACATACCTAGACTAACCTGACAAGCAGCAGAACCACACTTCACTGTTGAAGTTTAAATGTAATGTGAACAGACATCTTGCTCATCAACTCCCCATAGTTCCTCGCTAGACACGATCCTAAATATTAGCTCCCTATATTCCAAGTGGTAATACGTTTTATTTCGGCTTAATAAGATTTAAAAAAAAAGCGCCATCTGTTGGCAGCTAAGTCAACTAGTAGGATTATCTATTTTCCTCAATAATTTTATCCTTATCCAGAGACGGTTAGATAAGAACTTCTTTACGTTGGATTTGAAGATAATGATATTGCAATCAGCTGGAAAGCAGACCAGTAAAACAGAGTTTCATAGACGAGCAGTTCTCGGAAAGAAGCTTTGTTCATGGAATCCATGTTTAGGTTTAAGCACCGCTAGAGAGTGGGGGAATTTATTGATAGTAATTTTAGAGTGCTGTACCTTTACAAGATAGGAGAAAAATAATGGGGGAGTGGTTTAAATGATAAAACAATGTAGATTTATTTGTATCATGGTTTTGGGATTTGACTATTAAATAAACAAATTAGTCGAGTCATTAATTTGTATTCCGCCCGTGTTCTTCCCTAACCGTTCCGGGCAAGATAATTTCCTGAAAATTTCCCAAGAAGACAAAAAATTCTCGATCGTTTCATGGAAGGTAATTATCAAATTACTAGGGATGGAAAACTAACAAGACCAGAACACAAAATCACAAAGACAAAAGAGTGTTAATTAAAGTTAAATTCGCCCCCCCCCCAATATTTCTTTGTAAAAAACATAAAATAAATTTAGGTTTAATTCATTCTAAAATATTTTCTAATCAACAACCTTGTTTGTATTTTCGTTCAACCAAAATGTTTTTTTTGTTCCAATTAGAGGCTTTGTCTGTCTATTGTTCAGCTGATCTATCACATTGCAGTTTGAATTGCCATCTTGGTTGCTTAACGGATCTTTTATAGAATATAACGTATTTTTTTATACAATGAAGACTCGAAAACAAAAAAGGATTTTATGTAATTAAATTTAATTGTTGATATACGCATACATTATTTTACTATCACACTCATTTCAGACAGTGTGTCTCTGGTGGAGTCTCACTAAGGAATCAAAGAGAAAGACATTTTTACTACTTATTATCCCTCCGTTTTCCAATCACAGTTTAGATCCAAATTTGTTTTCATTTACACATCCCTTTTGAAATATAAAAAAATGTTTATTTTTACAACTATTACATATTGATATTCATAAATAACAACTTGTCAAGACAAAACTCATCCTTGACTTCAACTAAAACTCGCAGTCTAATTTTTAATCAAACGTCATTTCATTATCATCGCCATAGCCATGGTATACTATTGAAGTCATATTAGATTAAATAAAAGAGATATTAAAGCTTAATTTTATGTATTAATATAACGTTTCTATTCTGCTTTAATCAACGCTAAAAAATTATTACCAATTACTTGATTGACTTTTTTTTTCAAATTAACTTTATATATTATCTAAATTATGTTAACTACGATTAAATGGGTGTATTCATATGAAGCTTACTCCTTGTTTTTAAATCGAATTTAAGGTATTCATATTTATTTATTTACAAAAGGCCTGATTAGCTCTTTCATTTAATAAAATATAGCATCGATAACATACCACGCGTTGCAACTAATCTTCAACATTTTTCGGCTTTATGTGATCATGTCCGGTTCTTGTTTTTTTTTATTTTGAAAGTAAAAAAATAATGTTTTGCAGATGAGTCAATGCGGAGCAATTCAGTATTGAAATAATAATAAACGATTGTTTCTGCGTTACGAAGCAAGTGCTGTAAAACATTTGGAAATAAATAAATAGTAAGATGAATAAACTCTTGAAATTTAGAATGTAACTGTTTTGTCATATATATATATATATATATATATATATATATACTAGCTGTACATACCCGGTGTTGCCAGGTCGAAACAATGTAAATCATTTATAAAATCTGCGCTGAAGTAATATACGACGTCATATATGATGACGTCATCATATATGACGGCATCTGCTTTGATGTCCTATATGACGACATTTTTGTGAACAAGCAATATAAACATATGGCGTCATCTTATATTACATCATCTACTATGTCATATGCGAATGAATTTCTGAACAAACAAACAAACAAACAAACAAACAGGAATACACCTTTATTATAATAGATGTATAAATCAGATAAATCGAATTTTCAAAATCAATTAATTCTGAATAGACATTTTATTTTATTTAACGTTGATACATGTTATTAGGAAGAAAACATGATCTTGGGGCTGGGATTTAAGTGTGCTGTCAACTGATATCACTAGGTGGTCTGCGTTTTCAAGTGGACTGTGGGCACACAATCCTCGGGTACTGTGACAAGGAATAGGTCTAGAAGTGAAACCTGTTGGTGTTCACGATCTGTAAGGCGAGTTGAGAACATTGCCATCTACATTTTTATATAGGCAATACACTAAGCACTTAGAATTACTTTTTACTTTCGTTTAAAAGTACTATTTCACGTAAACCTTTTCTTCCAAGCATCAAATCTGTTGCCAAGGCCGCTGGAAAAATGGTGAGATCTTTCTGTCGATCCAGTAGATATCTCACTGCTGATGCAATTCTCTATCTATATAAGAGCCAGGTACGTCCAATGATGGAATACTGTTGCCACATCTGGGCAAGAGCTGCTAGAAGGGACTTGTCCTGCCTTGATAGAATTCAAAATAGACTTTGTAGCCTCGTAGGAGATGTCCTTTTTTCTTCCTTGCAACCTCTATCTCACAGAAGAGATGTTGCGAGTTTGTCTCTGATGTATCGTTATTTTCATGGAAAGTGTTCGACTGAGCTTCAGTCTATGGTTCCCCCTCGCCAAACTTTCGCAAGAAACACTCATCTAGCTGCAAACACTAGCAATAATCCCCCCCACTCTTTATCTGTGCCTAAACCTAAACGTAGATTCCATGAACAAAGCTTCTTTCTTAGATTGCACGCCTGTGGAACTGTCTTCCGCTTTCCTGCTTTCCGACTGACTACAATATGGTTTTCAAGTCTAACGTAAATAAGTTCTTGATGAGCCGTTCCATATAAGTTAACAAATTTACTGAATTTTCATTACTAATGATTACTATATTGTCCAATTTCTACTGTACACTCTTTAACACTTATACTCGAGTGGCCTCTTGGCCTTGATAATGTGGTGATGTCTGTGTAAAAAAAAAAAATTAAAGACTTCGATAAACATTTTATATAACCGGGACGAATTCACATACTTGTTTCTTCGAAAGATGACACCACACAAATTTATATTTCAGATAACATTTATTCACACACCGTGTCAACATTTCGGTGATTACAACGGTTTGACTTCACATTTTGGATCTTGACTTCACCGGCTTCCACGGTGTCTTCTCCTTGGCTTCTTTGATTTACTCTTTCGACTACTTTTGAATCTTCTAACTAACGTCCGTGTATACATTAAAAATTATTTCTTTGTGATTACGTCATTTGCACATCCACAAAGAATTCTATCAGCTGACATCTGTATCGCGTACTTAGGAATTATTATTGTTACGCACATTCCTTTTTCTGAATACATATTTGTCTTTATTTATCTAAAATTCCTCCTTGTTATTTTTTATAGAAACTAGTCAAGTTTTTTTTTACAAGGTGGTCACCACTTATCAAGGCCCGGAAGCCACTCAGGGGTAAGGGCTATTGCATGTACATTACGTTAGTGTGGAGATTTAATAAAGTGTCTACGTAAGGGGGCGTTTCATCAGGAATTTGTTTACGTTGGACTTGAAGATATCCAGGTTGTAGTCAGGTGGGAAGCAGGCAGACGGAACAGAGTTCCACAGGCGTGCAGTTCTAAGAAAGAAGCTTTGTTCATGGAATCTACGTTTTGATTTAGGCACAGATAAAGAGTGGGGAAAATTTTTTGACAGTAGTTTCAGCTAGACGGGTGTTTTTCGTAAAAGATTGGCGAGGGGGGACCAGAGATTCGATCTCAGACAAGCACCTGCCATGGAAATAATGATAAAACAAAGACAGGCTCACAACGTCTCTTCTGTGGGAGAGAGATTGCAGGGAAGAGAAAAAGGCATCCCCCACTAAGCGACGAAGTCTATTTTGTACTCTGTCGAGGCAGGATAGGCTGTTTTTAGCAGCTCCTGCCCAGATATGGCAGCAGTATTCAATCCTTGGACGTACTTGGCTTTTATATAGATAGAGAATTGCATCAGTAGTGAGATATCTTCTGGAGCTGTAGAAGGATCCCACCATATTTCCAGCAACCTTGGCAACAGATTTGATGTACGTGTTCCATTTCAGATCAGGAGTAAAGGTCAAACACAGAAGCTTATCAAAACATGGGACTTCTCCAAGACGAGAGCCATCCATTTCAATTGATGCCAGATGGGGATTAGAGCGTTGATGATGTAAGGATAGGAGTTTGGTTTTAGATGCATTAAAGGTAACCAGCCACGCCCCCCCAACTGCACCACGCGATCGAGATCAGAGGAGAGAGAATCAGAGAGAACTTTGTCATTTACAGCCTTTGATGTGTTGCCGTAGATGGTCGTGTCATCAGCATAGATGTCAACGAATGATTTAAGTATGTGTTTAGGGAGATCGTTGATGTAGATCAGGAAGATAGTTGGGCCCAGGATGGACCCCCGAGGGACGCCAGCATTAATACTGCAGGCCTCTGATTTTGTCCATCGACCACTACTCTTATGAGCCTATCAGAGAGAAATGAGTTAATGATAGAGAAAACATTTCCAGTTATATCGTAGCTGGACATCTTGTGAAGTAGGCCTTTATGCCATACCATGTCGAAGGCCTTTGATATGTCAAGAGCAATTACCCTAGAAAAAAAGCCTTTGTCAAGAGATTCACTAATCCTATGAAATATAACCGTTAGCACATCTGCTGGAATCTTGCAGAACGGAAACCATATTGCATGTCACTAAGAAGGTTATTTCTGCTGAGGTGGTTGACTATTTCTCTATTTAATATGGATTCCAGCAACTTACTCATGACACAAAGGAGACTTATTTGTCTGTACTGAGAGCGAAATGACATCACCTGAATTCTTAAATACAAGGCATACTGATGAGGTTTTCCAGGGTATTGGAAAGCACTTCTCCTTAAGGCAACGTTTAAACAGTTTCGTAAGTATGGGAGCAAGTTCTGTTTGAATCTTTTTTAACACTATAATTGGGATGCCGTCAGGGCTAGTTGCTTTACTGGAATCAAGGTTCTTGATTAGCTTGGCGACCTCACGCACATATATTTGTATGTTACCTAGCGTGTTCTGTGTTATAGGAGGAAATATGGGGAGTTGATAGCCTTCGTCGCATAGGGTAGAATTAGCTGCAAAGTTCTTGGCAAATAGTTTGGCCTTGTCTGATGCTGACGAGATGACCTCTGGTCCATTGATAATGGTTGGGATAGAACGCATACTTCTGTTCAGGATCCTATTTGTTATTTGCTAAAACTGGTGGGAACCAAGCCGCTGCTCAGCTACTCTGGATTTAACGGACTGAGCATATAGCTCTGTTGCAATTTTTATTACTCTTTTACAGTGGTTACTGGCGATCCTGAAAGCAGCTTTAGTCTCAGTACATCTATTACGTTTGTAGCTATGGAAAAAGTGATTTCTGTGCGCGATGGCAGCAGCACATTCAGAGAAGAACCATGACTGTCTGTTAGGTTTTTGTTGGAATTTTTTGGATGGTATGAATCGGTCTATGTCTAAAATTAACCATTCGGTCAGGTCTGATACTATAGAGGACACATCTTTTTTAAACATGGAATGCAGAGGTAGATCAGATATGAATGTACGGAAGCTATCCCAGGCAGCCATGGAGTATCGGTATACAGTACGGTGGAGGGGTACGTCTGGGGCCTTATTACATATCGTTTTTATCTTAACTACGACGGAGTGGTCGGAGGATCCTAGATGAGAAATAACGGAACATAAACATAGCTCAGGGGAAGCTGAGAGAAAAAGGTCTAGAAGGCTTGCATACTGACCTGTAGTATGGGGCATACGCGTGGGCTCGCGAACAATCTGAGTGAGGTCATAAGCAATGGCAAAATCATCACAGAACCTCCCCCATCGTCTGTCTTATTTGAGTTGGTCAGCCATTCCACGTTATGGACGTTGAAGTCACCACATATGTGAATGTTAGCCGAGGGATGTGCAGATAGGATGTGGTCTATTTTCTCAGATATACTCTTAAAGATAGTAACTCCGCTGTTATTGGACTGATAGAGGGCAAATATAAATGCAGTGGTGTAAGCAAGTGCAACCCGGAAGCACATATAAGGTAAATTAGGATCTTCTCTAGAGATATCCCTGCCACACAGGAAGCCATCTTTAATGTAGCCACATATTCCATGCTCATGGCGATCTTGGAGGTCAGATTTAGATGTTATCTTAGAGTATCCGTTAATTATGAACTCATCTAGGGAAGTGGTCGGCCCTATTCCAGTTTCGCTTAGAAAGAATATGTCCGGTTTCCTCTCCTGTAATTGGGTTTCAACCTCTGGAAGTTTGGAACGTAGACCCCTGATGTTGGAGAAGGAGACATGGTAGTAGGGGCCTAGGTTGGAAGATGGGGTTCTAGGTTTATTCGAGTGTTTTCTTAAGATATTTCATGTTGAGGTTTTGGGATTTGTGGAACAGGTCGGCATACTTGGTTAGAGCAGGATAGAGAGGGAAAGTAAGAGAGAAAAGAACAGGAAATTTATTTTTTATTTAATTTTTTTTATGTAGCACATGATAAGGTAAAGCCGTAACAATTGCCCACTAGTATGGCATCGAGAGGCCCCACCAGAGACTACTGCAAGGTCCAGAATCCATTTACCAAATGGCAATACAGCAGCCCCAGTAGTTTGCACCTTCTGATAGAACAGCCTCCTTAGTGGTTAATCCGAGGTTCGGGTCCCTGACTATCAGGCGGATAACGTCAGCCCTGACGAAACGTTTACCTCCAGCACCCTTACTAGTGACATGACCACAAGGATAGACATAGAGACAGACAAAATTTCCGACATCTCAGACTACTGTTCACCAAGTACTACCGACCTGGAAAGCAGCTTTTTCTTCATCCTTTGTCAGAAAAATCACTCATTTTAATGAGGACTGAGAGACCAGAAAGGAGAAGAAAAAGTTACTGGAGCTGCCGATAACACATCCACTGCATTATCTACTCTCCATAAAAAAAAATAAATAAAAAGGGAATAGGTACGAGGGACTTATTTATATCTACTTAGTCCGGAGCTCAATTATTAATTCAGGACGCTGTTTGAAGAAACTCTCCTCTCTCATATTAATGTGGGGATGTTTTTGGCGTAATCTATCTCGAGTTTGAATCATTTGAGCTTCACCTTATAATTAAAATCCAATATTTTTAATTTTATAACTTTTATCAATTTGTGAAGTCGTCTTAATTTTGTATTAATTTACATTTGAGTTTAGATAATAGTTCAATGTTTTAATTTGGAAGGTTCTCGTTTTCATTGGTGACTTTTTTTTCTTTTCATTTTACATGTAACAAGACAATGTTGGTTAATAGCATATTTGACAAAACAGATTTCAGAACAAAAAAGAAGAAAAAAAGCAAGACAAGGTAGGTAAAATTTAGTTACGCGTTTTTAAGTCAAAACAGTTAGCGGTAATTAGCACAAAATAGATTTCAAAAAGTTAGACAGAAACATTGTTTAACCTTAGTTTAAGAGTCTGGAAAATGCGACCTATCCTTCTTCAGGTCATATCGAAAATGGGAAGCTAGCAGACTTTAATTCTAGGTACATAAAGATATCGTGGACACTGTACGTGTATCTTGGGGAGGGGGGGTAATGCTTGTATTTAATTATTTATTATTTTTTAATTTCTTTGTCTATTTTTATTTATTTTTTATTTTTTGCTTTATCTATCGAGTTTGAATCTTCGAGCTTCACCTTATAATTAAAATCCAATAATGAACTTTTATCAATTTGTGAAGTCGGCATAATTTTGTATTAATTTACATTTGAGTTTAGATAATAGTTGAAGGTTTTAATTTAGAAGGTTCTCGTTTTCATGGGTGACTTTTTTTTCTTTTGGTTTTACATATAACAAGACAATTTTGGTAAATAGCATACTTGACAAAAAAGATTTCAGAACAAAAAAGAAAAAAAAGCAAGACAAGATAGGTAAAATTAAGTTACGGGGTTTATGTCAAAGCTGCAATAAGAAAACAGTTAGCGGTAATTAGCACAAAATAGATTTCAAAAAGTTAGATAGAAACATTTTTTAACCTTAGCTTAAGAGTCTGGAAAACGCGACCTATTCTTCTTCAGGTCACATCGGAAATGGAAAGCTTACAGACTTTAATTCTAGGAACATAAAGATATGGTGGGCGTTGTGTGTATATGTTGGGGAAGGACGGGTAATGCTTTTATTTATTTTTTATTTCTTTCTCTACTTTTATTTTTTTAATTTTTTGCTTTATCTATCGGGTTTGAATCTTCGAGCTTCTAAAATGTCATTTAACCATATTTGTCCTAATTCGGCGATACCCTGGGTGTGCTCATATACAACACACACCCACATACCCCCCCCATATATATATGTATGTCTGCACACACAAGAACGAAACTCATTATTTCAAATTATAAAAAACATAACAAACAAAACGTGATTAAGTGAATTTTTTATCATTGGAAGTGGTCGATATATTTTTTTTACTCATGTTCAACCCTAACAAGGCATATCACCACATGGACGTAAGAGGCTAGTATTTGGGGCCATGCCAAGGAAAAATTAACAAGATGTTTGTTTACGTTCCATTGAATTATCTTATAATGATTATATGTACACGCGAAAAATCAAGTTGACTTATTACCCAACTTCAATCGAGGTGAGAAATAGAAGCACTCTTACTGATTTGTTTTGTTGTTTTTATGTGGACAGGCTTCTCATTTACACAATTAATAAATATTCACTAAATCTTAATTTCTTTGAATTATTTTAAAGGAAAAAAACATGGGTACAACTAACATATAAAAATTGCAAATATTTCAGATTTGCATTAAATTTGGTCTATTCACACATAGACAACAATTAAGATTTCTTGAATTTCAATATCTTTGTCAGACACTTTAAGTTTAAGCTTTAGCGGCAATCGCGAAGAAATTTAACCGAATAATAGTGCAATAGCTCTAATTGCTATTCTCTTTTGTTCTTTGCTCCATTTTGGATACGCCTTCCTCTTAACTCTCAAAAGTAAATAAAGTTTCACAGGAATGTGTTAGTTCAAAGTATTTAAAACCAATGAAAATCAGCAAAGTAGCAAGAACGAAACTCATTGTTTCAAATTATTTTAAAAAACAAACAAACTAAAAAAAAACAGACAAAAAATAACCCCCCGAAAAACATGATGAGGTGATTATTTTTATCACAGGAAGTGCTCGATGATTTTCCTATAAGGACTATAGTTACACACGAAAAATTAAGAGAATAAACAAAGAATAAAAAAATCCGAGTTAGGTTTTATTTCACTTTTCAACGAATCTAAAAAAAAAAAAAGAATTTCTGTTTTTTCAAATTTGTCCTTTTATTTACCACTTTCCGTTTTCATTTCATGATTTTGATATTTTTGTATTTTTGTATTTTTGTATTTTTGATATTTTTGTATTTTTGTATTTTTGATATTTTTGTATTTTTGTATTTTTGTATTTTTGATATTTTTGTATTTTTGTATTTTTGTATTTTTGATATTTTTGTATTTTTGTATTTTTGATATTTTTGATATTTTTGTATTTTTGTATTTTTGATATTTTTGTATTTTTGTATTTTTGTATTTTTGATATTTTTGTATTTTTGTATTTTTGATATTTTTGTATTTTTGTATTTTTGCATTTGCGCCTTTTAAAATTGTGTTCAATGAGATACGGCTTCAGCTGCAAATGAACAAATTTTGGATTTGTTTTTTAATGGTTTCATATTTTGTTAAAAAATATCAATAAGAAAAATTATCAGTTGCACCTAAAGTGAAGTATCATTTTCATTTGCGATAAACAAAATGAAAAACACAAATAGTAAAATGTCACAATCATAACAACAGTAAATACAAAGGAGACAAACCGGAAAACGAAACTAGCTTTAATAAGACATAATTTACACATTTCAGGTTTGATGGAAATGCAAAACGATATTGAGCAAGTTTCTTGTATGACGTGGTCCCTGGCCTTGGTAGGGCCAGTTTAGACGATGTTAGCATTTTTGGATCTTATTCAAGGTTCGGCCGGCTTGAGATTTCTCTCTCTCTCTCTCTCTATCTATCTCTCTCTCACTCCCCCTCTCTCTCTCTCTTGGTCGTTTACTTCCTCGCTTTATAGGAGTTTCAAAATTCGCGCCGGCTTATTAATTTGACATATACTTGCTACTTTGGAGGTGTAAAATGATTTTTATTGGTTGTGAATACTTTGAGTTAACATGTGTCTGTGAAAATTTACTTGTGAAGAGGGGAGTGTATCCAAACGAAGAGGGTGAAAAGAAAGAGAGTAGCAATTAGAGCTATTTCATTTTAGCGTTCGGTTGCAGTGCTTAGCTATTGCCACTAAAGCAGCTTAAACTTAAAAGGTCTGACAAAGAAATTAATATTCCAGAAATCTTAATTGTCGTCTACGTGTGTATGAACCAAATTTAATGCAAATCTGAAATATTTACATTTTTAAATAGAGGGCGTACTAATATTATGTTCTCTAAAATCCTTTAAAATAATTCAAAGAAATTAAGATTTAAGGAATATTCATTAATTGTGTAATAGCCATTGTAAAAATTTCATAAAAATCGGAGATATTTAAACGTTTCTGTTAAAACTTACTTGTTGTTGGGAGTGAAGAGGAATGCGAATCCAAACAAAACGGAAAAAGAAAGAGTGTAGCAATTAGAGCCACTTTGCTTTTTATCGTTCATTCGAATAACTGGGATTCAATGGCTACACTTGAACCTTACTCAAATGCTCCTTTGTGTTGTCGGTTGTCTTCTCTGTATTAATAATGTAAACTTGATTTTTCGCGTGGAACTATAGTCATTAATTTAAACATTTAATGGATATCTATCTATCTATCTATCTATCTATCTATCTATCTATCTATCGATCTATCTATCTATCTATCTATCTATCTATCTATCTATCTATCTATCTATCTATTAGGCACCGCCAAAACTGGGGGGGGGGGTAAGTACTTTTTGACGGACCGTCTTTTTAAAAATCTACTAAAAATCAGGTAATTATCCAATCAATACGAAATCTTTTATTAAGAGAAGAATGAACTTTATAACAGTGTACTTATTTTTCATAAACAATATTTATATATATATATATTTTTTTTTTGCTTACAAAACCCCCCTTGTTTTGAGGGGGTTCCAAATATGCTTAAAATAATCATCTGAAACTGAACAAAACATATTTTGTTGTTGTAAGAGACAGGATTATAGATTAAAAAAAATTGTTTGCATACCTTATTTTGATGTCTGAATATCAGAACTTCTATCGTGTTTAATTATCCTGCTTTTGAGTTTTGAAGTGTGAAATTCGGTGAATATCTTAAGTAAAATAATTAATTTCAGTTAAGCAAAAAAAAAAAAATTTTTTTTAAATATTTATACGAAAAAAGCCATTTTAAAATCTTTGATAAATAAATTAACAATTTCCTTTTAGCGAGCCGAATAATGCATGGCCATTATTAAACAGGGCATGCTTTGAAGAATCGATAAAAAAAAAATTCGATAAATATTGTGCCCTTTGTGTTAAAAATATCATTTTTTCGATCCAGTTTGGAAACATTTGCCGCCTTTCGACTACGGTGGACCAAACACGCTGAAATTTTTTTATTCTGCTTTAAATTGCTCCCCTCTCCATTTTGGAGAGCCTGGTCCCCACACACATACACATTAAAAACCAAACTCATACAAATGGTCACCCATCTGGTACTGGCCAGCCTCAGCGTTAATAATACATTGAAATTTTCGTCACTGAAAAATAAGTTTTTTTTTGTCTTTTTGGTCTTCCGTAGTTTGCTTTTTATCAAGAACAAATGTAAACAGAGTAATCAAATCGACTCGAAGTAACTGGTTGCTTTTATGAATAAGTGGAATTATTTGAAATCCAGGTACATATATTATAATATTTTTGCATATTCTCATAGAAAATAACCCTAAATCTTAGTTAGACAAGAAATAAATTAATTCTTTCAAAAACCTTTTTTTTTTTTTTTTTTTTTTTAACTATTCATATACGTTTTTTGTGTAAAACAAAAAACGCCAATTGTTAACTTTTGTGGAAAATTTAACATTTCAAATCTAATTAAAAATAGTAGAAAAAGTTTTACATTATTCTGCTTTCGATATGATAAAATTCAGGGTTTTATCTTTCTGAAAAAAAAAAGTTACTCAGAAATAATGGATTTTAATTAGTGTAATTTCGTTTTAGAAAACAACAACTTGATTTTTCGGCCATTTTTGGCGGTGCCTACTATCTCTCTCTCTCTCTCTCTCTCTCTCTCTCTCTCTCTCTCTCTATATATATATATATATATATATATATATATATATATATGTACGGCATGACCACGTTGACACACCGGGTCTCGCCAGATCACCGAAGTTAAGCAACGTTGTGGGTGACAATTTGGGAAGGCTAGGCGCTGTATGTACTGCACCGCCGTAGAAATTACCAGGTTGATATCTGGAGGATCATTCTTAGTTAAGACATGCATCTAGGAGAAGGTAACTCTGATGTAAAAACCTGCGTTGTACTGTGTGCTTTGTCTTGTGGCAGTCATTTGAACTGACAAGGATTAGCAGTAATAGCATAAAGAGTGGTTGGTTCTACACAAAGTCTTCACCACTATAATCAATCATCTGTTAATTTCCGAACAACTTAGTTGCTGTGGCGGAAGCTCATGCATCGAAATCGACGGGAGTTTCTCTCTCTCTCTCTCTCTCTCTCTCTCTCTCTCTATATATATATATATATATATATATATATATATATATATATATATATATATATATATATATCGGATTTCTTTTAATACTGTTAGTCATTATTTTTTTGTAACATTGAACCCTGAATGAACTGTCCACATGAACTGTTTTTCGTATTTATATCTTATGTTTTTTTTTAAGTTTTGTCTTGACCGCTATATATATATATATATATATATATATATATATATATATATATATATATATATATATATATATATATATATATATATATATATATATAGCGTGTGTGTGTGTGCGTGTAAGGTAGTCGCTAGAAAAACGTGAAAATTTTCAACCAATAATTTAATTTTATAAAGGCGAGAAATTCATTTTTGGCGAGTAGCAGCTGCCCCAAGATCATCATTTTTCTGATGTTTTATAATCAATAAAAAAAAAAATACAATAAAACATATTCAGACTTTTTCATTTCTCAATTCCGATTTTCGCATGTGAAAAATAAAAATTTACTTGTCTTTTAAAATCTGAAATTTGCTTTCTTCTGTCTTCGTCCATAAACGGAAAAGTTAATACGCCAGACGCAATAAAATCCAAACAAAATAACATTTAAACAATAAAATTTACAACCTCAGAAAATGTAGGTAATTCATACTCATAGGCTTTTTATTTTTTAATTTTAAAAATTTATTTGTTTATTTTAAAAATACGTCTCACATCTGTTTCGTTGAATAGCGAAAAACCACTAAACTACTCCGCAGGAACAAATATATGTTCCTAAAAAGTATTTGGAAATAAAGCTAAAACGATTGGTGTTTCGTATTGTAGTGTATATATATATGTACTAGCAAAAGTACCTGTCGTTGACTGGGTTCAAAAACAGCCTACAGAAAATGGACTCTGATTTATGAAAGTATGATAGGAAGGGTTGTAAAGAAATAGGTTCGAATTTGGGGGTATCAAAACCAAAGCAAAATATGATGAAAGTAAAAATACAATAGATAAACCCCATAATTTATTATACCATACCTGTTCACACTGAGACACTCATCACAATATTCTGTGGATCTATATTAAAAAACCTTGTTAAACATTGTGACATATTTCCATTCTATGGAGGTCAGGCGCGAACGAACATCCCATAATTTTATTATACCATATTTCTTCAAGCTGAAACATAATTATCAATGTATACTTACGCAAATAGATACGAAAAGTCTTTATTAAAGTTTGTGCTTATTTGCATTCTATGGAGGCCAGGCGCGAACAAAGACCCCACAATTTTATTATAACATCCCTATTTAAGTTAAAACATACTTATCAAAGTATTATTATGTACATCTATATCAATAACACTTGTAAACGTTTTTTTTTTAAATTTTTAAATTTTTTATTTCCATAGTTTGTGGACTAGGCGCGTACGCAGACCCCACAATTTTAATGAATCATCATTATGCCAGATCAAACATACCAATTCCTGTGTCTCAATACATCTTCTATCGTTATATGTGATCAGTTTTCTATAATGGTCGACTATATAGGAGCCTATTCGTGACCAGACGCACAAAGACGTTCAGATATATGTCTTTAGGATGAGCAAAATTGTCTAAAATACTGTCTTTATTTTTCATGTTCTTGTCTCAACGTCATGTTAGAACTCTGAAGTAATTTTTAATGTATTATTAGTACGCTTGCCCTGAGGATTGAACCACAACCTCCAGAAGATTATCAGTTCGGAATTAAAACAATGTTTATTTCAAAATATCGAGAAGGAATAGATGAGCAATAATTTACAAGGTGAAACATTCGAATTTATGAATTGGAATGACTTCGCAAAATGTCTAATGATAAAAAACGATATTTGTACACTAGGGACTGCCAAACGATTGTGAAGATTGGACCGCATGTTTCCGTGACATCAGCTTTGTGTTAACTATACGAACTATAGAAAAGCAGAAGCAACTTAATGATTTTTTAAAACCTTTGTTTATCTTCTTCAAATTGCAATTAATAATTAATCTTTGTTATAATTTTGTTAAGTTTTAAGATTTACACAGTTTAATGATTAATAATATTATAAACATTTGTATATTAAATATGAAATATGGTTTTACTGAATGTTCATTTGGTTACCTACGAGGTTCCATATTTTGTTCGGTAAAAAGAGACAACAAAATATGAGAGGGGGAGGATCTACAAAATGCTGATATTTGTGCAATAATATTTTCAAATTGGTTTTAATCTGGCGATAAAATAGCTGACAAGAGTCATGTTTATATTAAAACTTAATATTTAAAAAAAAATTAAACACAATTAATTAAAAATCTATGTTGTAACGGAAGATTTTGAAATAATGGAGTTTTAATCGTTTTAATCTTTTAAAAATTAATTAATGTTTACGAAGTTTCTTTTTTTGGGGGGGGGGACAATTCAACTGATTATAGTATATATTAATTCGAAAAAGCGCTATTTAAAAAAACCCATAATAATATTAAGTGTATATCAATTTTTTAATTGCAAATTCAAGGTAAATTTTTGTTCAGTATATGTATTTAAATTTAAAAAAAATATTTTTTACTTATTTGAACTCTTATGTTTCATAATAAATAGAAATGTCGATAGCTTTAAATATATTTTGTTCAAATTTCGAAAAAATAAATATGGGGGAGGAACACGCACTAAAAAATATTTACCCTCGTATATTTTACGAAAACTGCATTTTATATGTAATTTCATTCTAAAATGGATAAGTATCGAAAATTCCACAAAAATCTGACCATTAGTTGAGTTTTGCTAGATTTATTAAATACGGGTATGTTTTCACTTCGGAATATCTACTGCATGGGAACGTTATTTTAAAGCGCCAATTATGTAAACACGATTTTCGTCTCGCAATTTCATTATTTTCGTTCGATGAAAAAGTTTTAAAAAAATTATTACTGGTTTATTTTGCCCTTCTTTTAAATGGTACAAAACTTATAGTGATAATATTAATTTATAATAAAGTTACATCGTGTTACATACAGGGGTGGGGTGGGGTAATTCTGTGGTGATTTTTGGCAGTCCCTAGCGTACACAGAGGAGATAATTCATAGTTATTTCGTGTTCATCTCCCGTAGAAAGTAAATGCCAATCATTTGCAATAAAAAATAATCAAGCTTAATTTAACAAGAAATCGATTGATTGATATTGAGAATTTCCACGAAGCACTTGATAAACGTGACGACTGACGCACTAAGAATGCACTTAATTCTTGGGCGTCACCCACCAAAAACTGATGACAGGTTTGTAGGTGATTATTTAATCTTGTCGCCGCCATTTTTATTTGTCTCATCGCATTTCACGCTTCAGTATCATCACATTTCAGGCGAGGATTATTTATTTCTTTTTTTTTTGATTAATGACAACCTTACTTTTAACCTTTAAATATTTTATTTATTTTTGATAAATCCAGTTGCACACACACACACACACACACACACACACACACACACACACACACACACACACACACACACACACACACACACACGCACGCACGCACGCACGCACGCACGCACGCACGCAAGCACGCGCGCATACACACACGCGCACACATATTTGTATATACAACTTAAAAATTTAACAGTTTAAAAGACAAGCGCAGTTATTTCCCTTTTTTAATGAATAATTACATTTATGTATTAGGACCCCAATTTTCGATTCGTAAAAGAACCTTCATCAGGGTAATCGATATATTTTTACGTGTAAGTGGTAATACAAATTTAAAACTGAACGGTTCAAAAGACCGAAACAAGTGCATTTTAAAATTTTTAAAACTTAACGGTTTAAAAAGACAAAAATAAATGTATTTTTTTAAATTTAAAACTTAACAGTTTAAAAAGTCCACAATAAGTACATTTTTAAAATTTAAAACTTAACAGTTTAAAAATCAAAATAAGTGCACTTTAAAAATTTTAAACTTAACAGTTTAAAAGACCAAAATGAGTACATATTTAAATGTTAAAACTTAACAGTTTAAAAGACCAAAATAAGTGCACTTTTAAAAATTTAAAACTTAACCGTTTAAAAGACCAAAGTAAATGCACTTTTAAAAATTTAAAACTTAAAAAAGAAAAAGATAAGTCCTTTTTTTTAAATTTTAAAACTTAACGGGTTAAAACATAAAATAAGTGCATTTTTTAAAATTTAAATATATGTATGATGTTTTTATATAAATAAATGTTCACAATTATTTTTATACTTGCAGAGATTAGTGATTCATACATTTAATCGTGTAAGAAGTGCTAATTATTGCTAATTGGGATATTTAAACCCAGTCACAAAGTTACGTATGACTTCATAAGCAAGCATCTTACTACGGGACCACCGACAATTCCACAAGAATGGAAGGAAATTAAGTGCCTATAAATGCCAAATTGGCTGGTATACAGTCTTACAGTATTCAAGTACCGGAAGTAGGAATGTTGAATTTGCGCCAAAATTAACCACCATTTTTAAAACTTTTTAAATGATGCTGAACATAGTTTTCGAAAAGGGGATTTATTACTATAGTATATCTAAATTAAATATTAATCATTTTTGTAACTTCAGCCACTAGTATTTCATTTTTACGCAATCATCAGTGTAAAAAATGCTGATTACGGCTGGTTGAGAAATTCAAATCCAGTCATAGAGTCACCTTAACTAGAATCATACTTGCAAGCCACCGGCAATTAACAGATGAACTGAACAAAAAGTAAATACCTATAAAATGCTAAATCGGCGGGGATACATTTTTTTTTACAAGGTAGTCACCACTTGTCAAGGCCCGGAAGCCACTCGGGGATAAGCGTTATTGTGTGTACAGTACGTTAGTTTTGGAGATCTGATAAAGTGTCTTTCTTAAGGAGGCGGTTCATCAGGAATTTGTTCACATTGGACTTGAAGACATCCAGGTTGTAGTCAGGTGGGAAACAGGTAACCTGAACAGAGTTCTACAGGCGTGCAGTTCTAAGAAAGAAGCTTTGTTCATGGAATCTACGTTTTGATTTTGGCACACATAAGGATTGGGGAATATTTTTGACAGTAATTTCAGTTAGGCGGGTGTTTATCGTGAAAGATTGGCGAGGGGGGACATGAGATTGGAGTTCAGACGAGCACCTGCCATGGTAGTAACGATAAAACAAAGACAGGCTCGCAACGTCTCTCCTGTGGGAGAGAGGTTGCAAGGAAGAGAAAAGGGCATCACCCACTAGGCCACGAAGCCTATTTTGTACTCTGTCAATGCTGTTTTTAGCAGCTCCTGCTCAGATGTGGCAGCAGTACTCCATCCTTGGACGTACTTGGCTTTTATATAGATAGAGAATTGCATCAGTAGTGAGATATCTTTTGGAGCGGTAGAAGGATCCTACTATTTTTCCAGCGATCTTGGCGACTGACTTGATGTACGTATTCCATTTCAGGTCAGGGGTAAAGGTCAAGCCCAGAAGCTTATCAAAACATGGAGCTTCCCCTAGACGAAAGCCACCCAGATCAATTGATGCCAGATGGGGATCATAGCGTTGATGATGTAAAGATAGGAGCTTGGTTTTAGATGCATTAAAAGTAACCAGCCACCACTTTGTCATTTACGGCCTTTGATGTGTTGCCACAGATGGTCGTGTCATCAGCATAGATGTCAACGAATGATTTAAGTATGTGTTTTGGGAGATCATTGATGTATATCAGGAAGAGAGTTGGGCCTAGGATGGTCCCCTGAGGGACACCAGCATTAATACTGTGGGCCTCTGATTTTTGTCCATCAGCTGTTACTCTTATGAGCCTATTGGAGAGAAATGATTTTATGACCGAGAAAACATTTCCAGTTATACCGTGGCTGGAAATCTTGGGAAGTAGGCCCTTGTGCCATACCTTATCGAAGGCCTTTGATATGTCAAGAGCAATTGCCCTAGAGAGGAAGCCTTTGTCAAGAGATTCGTTGATCCTATGAGATATTACAGTTAGCACATCTGCTGTAGATCTGGCAGAACGGAAACCATATTGCATGTCACTAAGAAGGTTATTTCTGCTGAGGTGGTTGACTACTTCTCTATTTAATATGGATTCCAGCAGCTTACTTATGACACACAGTAGACTTATTGGTCTGTACTGAGAGGGAGACGACTTATCACCTGAATTTTTAAAAGCAGGGCATAATGATGAGGTTTTCCAGGGGGTTAGGAAGCACGTCTCTTTAAGACAACGCTTAAAGAGTTTTGTAAGTTGTGGGCAAGTTCTGGTTGAAGCTTTTTCAGCACAATGATTGGGATGCCGTCAGGGCCAGTTGCTTCAAGGTTCTTGATTAGCTTGGCGACATCACGCACATATATTTGTATATTGCAGAGCGTGTAGTCCGTTATAGGAGGAAATACGGGGAGTTAATGGCCTTCGTCGTATAAGGTAGAATTAGCTGCAAAGTTCTTGGCAAATAGTTTGGCCTTGTCTGATGCTGACGAGATGACCTCAGGTCCATTGATGATGGTTGGAATAGAACGCACGCTTCTGTTCAGGATCCTGTTTGCTATTTGCTAAAACTGGTGGGAACCAAGCCGCTGCTCAGCTACTTTGGATTTAACAGACTGGGCATATAGCTCTCTTGCATTTTTTATTACTCTTTTGCAGTGGTTGCTGGCAGTCTTGAAAGCAGCTTTAGTCTCAGTGCATCTATTACGTTGGTAGCTATGGAAAAAGTGATTTTTGTGCGCGATAGCAGCAGCACATTCTGGGGAGAACGATGGTTTTTGTTGGGATTTTTTGGATGGTATGAATCTGTCTATGCCTACAATTAGCCATTCGGTCAGGTCTGATACTATGGAGGACACATCTTTTTTAAACATGGAATGCAGAGGTAGATCAGATATGAATGTACGGAAGCTATCCCAGGCAGCCATGGAGTATCGGTATACAGTACGGTGGAGGGGTACGTCTGGGGCCTTATTACATATCGTTTTTTGGTAGATCGAATATAAGTGTACGGAAGCTATCCCTGTCAGCGGTAGAATATCAATATACAGTACGGTGGAGAGCTACATTTCCAGACTTATTGCATTTCGTTTTTATCTTTACGGATACAACCGCGTGGTCGAAAGATCCCAGAGGAGACAGAACGGAACTTGAACATAGCTCAGGGGAAATTGTGAGAAAAAGGTCTAGAAGGCTAGCATACTGACCGGAAGTATCGGGCACTCGGATGGGTTCGTGGACAATCTGAGTGAGGTCATAGGCAATGGCAAAATCATGACAGAACCTCCCCTAATCATCTGTCTTGTTAGAGTGGGTCAGCCATTCCGCCTTGTGGACGTTGAAGTCACCACAAATGTGGATGTTAGCTAAAGGGTGAGCAGACAAGATGTGATCAATTTTTTCAGATATGCTCTTAAGGATAGTAACTCCGCTGTTTTGGGTGCGATAGAGAGCGAATATAAATGGAGTGGTGGAAGCAAGTGCAACCCGGAAGCACATATAAGGTAAATTAGGGTCTTCTCTGGAGATATCCCTACCACACGGAAAGCCATCGTTAATTTAAGCACATATTCCATGTCTATGGCGATATTGGGGGGTCAGATTTAGATGTTAAGTTAGAGTATCCTTTAATTATGAATTCGTCAAGGGAAGCGGTCCGCCTAATGCCAGTTTCACTTAGGAAGAATATGTCTGGTTTCCTCTCCTGTAATTGGGGTTCAACCTCTGGAAGGTTGGAACGTAGATCCCTGATGTTGCAGAAGGAGACATGGTAGTAGGGGTCTACGTTGGAGGATGGGGTTCTAGGTTTACACGTGTTATTTTTTTGGAGGTATAGTAAATAATCAGAAAGTATTTGACGACCGGAAGTCGGAATGCTGTATTTGAGCTAAAGTTGAAATTTTTTACTAATTAGAACCTTATTCACACTTTTCCATAGTTTACTTATTTTTGTAAATATAGTTAATAGCATGTAGCCTAGAGGTAGATTACTAACATACGGAGTTAAAGTAGACTTTGTAATTCGGTTCGAATCTCTTAGCTGACAGTAATTGTCACTTCCTACACCGATGATTGTGTAATCATGAAACAGTAGTTTCTGTCAGAATAAAAAATGAATACAAATATTTATTTATTAAAAAATATATTCGTTATAAGCGTCTTTAGAGAAATTAAAGTTGAACTCTCTTTAGGGAATTAAGAAAAAGCGGTCAACCTACGCGCAAAATGCAATATTTCGACTTTCTGTTGTTGGATACTGTCTGACTGTCCATTATTTACAACTGCTGACATGGCATTTATACATACTTAATTTCCCTTAGTTCTGGTGTTAATCATTCTAGCCTTGAGGGAGAAAGCTAGCCTACCGAGTCAAGTTTGAATTTGGAACGGAGTCCGAATATCCCGACTCGCAGTAATTATCACTTCTTACACTGACGAATCTGTAAGCATAGAAAACTAGTGACGGCAAATATATATATATATATATATATATATATATATATATATATATATATATATATATATATATATATATATATATATGTTACATGATAAGGGATGTCCCCTTTTCATGTGAGTATAAAAATAGAGAGATTTAGTTAAAATGAAAATGAAATAGAATAGACGAAATTCGAACCTCGTAAATTAGGTTTAGAAATAGATTACGAGAGAGAATTAGAAAATGGAATGTAAAACAAACCATTGTTAAGCTTAGAGATAAAATAGTTTTAAGAAAAGAATGTGCATTGTCAATTCTGTTATGAAAAATTCAATTGAGAAATGCAACTACAAGATAATTTAATAAACATGTATTTAACATATTGGAAATATAGGTTACTGGGAATATAGGTTAAAATTCCTTTTGTAAACAAAGGAAAAAGTTTTGGACACGCATGTCCAGAACACGTGAAAGAAGACACATGTTTTAACATGTGTATGACGTCATGGAAAATGGGAAGTTCTCGATATAGTTAGAAGCTAAGGAGAAACGGAAGGAGAAACTGAGAGAGAAACAGAGAGGGGATTTGAGGACGACAGACGATAGTCTGCAGTTGGGATTCGAACGTCTAGAAGCGAGACAGTCACTTTTGAAACTTAATATGTGAAGCTTTGAATTCTTGATGATGAAAACCACGACCGGTCTGGAGAAGAAATAAACCCATCATGTGTTTTTATAAACGTCGTCTTTGTGTTGTAATTCTACCAAAAAGGTAAAGTGAAAATTGTTATTATATGTCTTGTATATCATGTGGTTTAAAATGTCTTTACATACACATCTTACATACACAATATGAACACTAAGACTGTCTCAACACTCAAAGAGCTTCTATTACACATCTAAGTATAAACATTTTATATATATGAAAAACTTCATAAAACGAACAATCTCTCTTTACAACACATCTCTTTCAACAACATCACTTGTAATAAGACTCACTCTAATAAGACTCTAAGAAACTCTTTTAATAAGAAAATAGAACACACACACACACACACACACACACACACACACACACACACACACACACACACACACACACACACACACACACACACACACACATATATATATATATATATATATATATATATATAATTCCAAGTTAATATGTTTCAGAGGTAAAATAACTAATGAGGTTTTAACAAGGTTAATACAAGAGTGTTTAATACCGAAGTATGGGAAGATATACTTTTTATTTGTTTTTACATAAGCAATATGTCGCTACACATTCATGAGCATGTCGCAGCCAACTAGTTACTAGTAACTACATACCCCTTTAGGCGATGTTTCTTATGTATGCTTTACGTATAAACAAAATCGCGTGAAGAGATTTCTAGTAACTGGCAGACCGAAACATGCTCATGGATGTGAAGCGACATATTGATTCTTATGTAAAACAAATAAAAAGTGTATATAAATAAATATATATATATATATTATGTATATATGTGTATATGCTTATAAAAGCCCCAAATACATACTGACTACACCAATTAGTAGTAGTAGTAGTAGTATGACCTGTCTGACCATACTTGTTTTACGATTTAACTAAAAACTATTCATTCTTTTCGCATTGTTTATTTTAAATACAAACATTATTATCCGTTCTGATATGCACTTCATCTGTTTTATCCTCGGCTGGGGAAATAGATGATACAATTGTTTCTTTTGTCCGAAGCCAGAGTGCATCTGTTTGAAGATTTGGATTTTACATATATTCAGAAAATGATCCCGTGTCTAACTCTACTCTCGTAGTGAAAATAGCCGAATAAGCTTTATTTATTTTTGATAAACCCATTCATAACTATATATATACATATATATATATATATATATATATATATATATATATATATATATATATATATATATATATATATATATATATATATGTATATATATATATATATATAATTTAAAGGAGATTAGAATAATAGTCTAAAGAGCTAAGTGTATTTTAATGTAATAGTGAAATTACTAGTTTAATTAAAATACAGGAAATGCTCGTTGTAATTTAGATATATAATAAGCTCGATAGTTAAATGTCCTAGAGCTAATTCAATATTAAGTAATGTGATTTATAATTTAAAAATTTTAAAATTTTTTAAAAATTTAAAAATCAAAATTTAATTAAATTAAAAATCAGTTTCATAAGAAGGAACAACAACAAAGTCAATTATCTGTACGATCGTTTCGGAAATCCGTGCTTTTTATTTGTGGTATACATGAAGTCACGTAGAACAATTATACATAGTTTTTTTTTTTTTTTTTTTTTTTTTGGTAAGCACGGTCTCCTCATCAGCAAATTTAGGAGGATTTCTATTGAATTGAAAAGACACCAAAAATAAACCTAGCATTAAAAGTAAGGCAGATGAATCTGAAAAATTGAAGTAAAAGGTTTGGATTTAAAATTTATAAGAAAATTAATAAGAAAATTGGTATAGGTTAGAGATAGAAATGAGTAGAAAAAATATATATTTTTTTGAATTTACATAATAAATTTGATTTAAAAATATATAGATATATGATTACCTTTTGGTTTTTCTTTTTTTGAAATCAGGAACTGTATTTAAAGTAGTCATTTAGATGTTTGCTATAGCTTTTTATTTTATTGAATGATGAATTTTAAAAGGGCGACGCTCGTGCAGTAAATTGTTTCCGTTAGCGTATTTTGATTTAAAGACGCTACAGTTAATATCTATAGAGAGAGAGTATTCATTTTGCAAGTTTTTAAGGGGAGATAATTGTCATGGCTTTATTTATTATTTGATTTACGAGTCTAAGGGCGGTAATTGGTTTAACTTAATTTATTAAAAAAAAAAAAAAAAGTAATCTATTTTTACTAATGAGTAATTTTTAATGATTTAAGGTGGTTTATATTTATTAAATTTAAACCAACGTTTATGATTACATGATAGAAGCTCGTGTCTTGAATTTACTAGTTTGGTTGTGCTTTTTATACCTTCATATTTTAAAATTTTTAGGGTTTCTTTTGTACATAATGTACAAAATTTATCTCCTGGTTTATATGATTTGCAAGTCTCAATTATTTGCCATTTTAAGTTGAAAGAAATATTGCTATTTTTTAGTTGCCAAATATAGTTGGATAGAGTAGTTTGGTTTGATAGAGAGTTATTTTTAAAAGAATGTTTGTGCGTTGAAATTCTATGTTTTATTGGGCCAGATGTGGAACCAATATATATTACCTCTTGATTATTATGATTATTTTCCGTTAGGTCTATTGTTGGATTATAATGTGGTGGGTTGGTTAATAATTGATCGGTAGATTGATTTAAGTTGGTGTTATTATTTAATCTGGTAGTTGAGTTATGGCTGTTGATAGGTTCTTGTATATTTGGAGTTTTGGATACTGTGCAGCTATAGATAACATTTTTAATTTTACATGAGCCTTGTAGGGGACATTTATTTTTTCTTCTACAGCTACAGTCCGATGTATTTTGTATAGTTGCATTTTGTAGTTTATTAATTTTATTATTATTAGAGCTAATTATTTTCTGATGAAGGTTAGGCATAGTAGAGTAAGAGACTTTAATTGTGTTCTTATTGAAAATCTTATTATATCTATGGGGGGCTTTAAAGTTCTTATCTAATATTTTAAAAAATTCTCTAGCTATGTTTGTTTCTAGGTTTTTGGAATACGGGGGGTTGAACCATAGGATCTCCTTGTGTCTATTCTTACGTTTGCGGGTTTTAGTTTGTTGTTTATTTATATTATTATCTAATATTTGTAGTTTGGTTTTATCTTTTTTTGTCTCCTGGTTATTTTTCTTAACTCGTATACGGGAAGACATTGCCATATTATATGTTATTACGCTCTTAATAGGTTTATTTTTAATGCAGTTTATGTTTCTATCATTTTTATTTATGAATTTAATTTGTGAATTATATCCAGAGTTTTTAAGGGCTTCATTATAGTATTTTTCATTTTTGGTAAATATTGATTTAGTAGAAGACAGTCTAGAAATTCTTAGAGCGATATTGGGAACTATTGATTTTAATATTGATTTACACTGAAAATTTTGAAAATGACTTAATCAACCTGATTAAAAATATTAAATTTAAGAAAAATAAAAAATATATCACTCCAACACTTAAAAAAATAAATAAATTTTCAAAATCTATTTCTACAAGCCACCAAAATAAACTCATAGTACCGGCAGATAAAACTGGAAATTTCTACACAATGGACTATATACAATATAAAAATCTAATATATAAAGAACTTAATAAAAATTATAAAACTACTAATAAATCAGCACTAAATAAAATAAATAATGACGCAAAAAACATTTTAACTAAACTTAAAATAGATAAATACACAGAAATAAGGGTACCAGGTACCCCGAGATTTACTTTAAAAGACCACAAACACAGCTTCAATATCAACCCTACTATTAGACTCATTTGCCCCTCGAAATCAGATATAGGACTGGTTAGTAAAAACATATTAGATAGAATTATCCCCAAAATTAAATCCATAATAAAATACCCACTATGGCAATCTTCAAACCAAGTAATCGACTGGTTTTCTAATATTCAAAATAAAAATAATATTAAATTTCCTTCTTTTGACATTGAATCATATTACCAATTTATATCACCTATCCTACTTAATAAATCTCTATTAATGGCACGAAAATTAACTAATATAACTCAAGACGAAACTAAACTAATACTTATAGCTAGACAGTCTTTAATAACATTTGATAATAAATATTGGACCAGGAAAAATACCCCTAACCACTTCAACATTTTAATGGGATCGACGGACTCGACTCAGGTCACTGATCTAGTTGGCCTTTTCCTTTTAAATGAAATACATTGTATACTCCATAAACAATTCAAACTTGAAGGAGGGCTATATAGAGATGATGTACTTTTCATAACGAATTCTACTAATAAAAATTATGAAAATGCAATTAAAGCTCTACATAAATTATTTAAAAATTATGGACTTAGTATAAAAATCGACCCTAATAAAAAAATTGTAAATTTCTTAGACATAACCTTAAATCTTGAAAATTCTACCTTTGAACCATACCATAAACCTAACCAATCACTTCTATATGTCCACAATCAATCAAACCACCCTAAATCAATATTAAAATCAATAGTTCTCAATATCGCTCTAAGAATTTCTAGACTGTCTTCTACTAAATCAATATTTACCAAAAATGAAAAATACTATAATGAAGCCCTTAAAAACTCTGGATATAATTCACAAATTAAATTCATAAATAAAAATGATAGAAACATAAACTGCATTAAAAATAAACCTATTAAGAGCGTAATAACATATAATATGGCAATGTCTTCCCGTATACGAGTTAAGAAAAATAACCAGGAGACAAAAAAAGATAAAACCAAACTACAAATATTAGATAATAATATAAATAAACAACAAACTAAAACCCGCAAACGTAAGAATAGACACAAGGAGATCCTATGGTTCAACCCCCCGTATTCCAAAAACCTAGAAACAAACATAGCTAGAGAATTTTTTAAAATATTAGATAAGAACTTTAAAGCCCCCCATAGATATAATAAGATTTTCAATAAGAACACAATTAAAGTTTCTTACTCTACTATGCCTAACTTTCATCAGAAAATAATTAGCTCTAATAATAATAAAATTAATAAACTACAAAATGCAACTATACAAAATACATCGGACTGTAACTGTAGAAGAAAAAATAAATGTCCCCTACAAGGCTCATGTAAAATTAAAAATGTTATCTATAGCTGCACAGTATCCAAAACTCCAAATATACAAGAACCTATCAACAGCCATAACTCAACTACCAGATTAAATAATAACACCAACTTAAATCAATCTACCGATCAATTATTAACCAACCCACCACATTATAATCCAACAATAGACCTAACGGAAAATAATCATAATAATCAAGAGGTAATATATATTGGTTCCACATCTGGCCCAATAAAACATAGAATTTCAACGCACAAACATTCTTTTAAAAATAACTCTCTATCAAACCAAACTACTCTATCCAACTATATTTGGCAACTAAAAAATAGCAATATTTCTTTCAACTTAAAATGGCAAATAATTGAGACTTGCAAATCATATAAACCAGGAGATAAATTTTGTACATTATGTACAAAAGAAACCCTAAAAATTTTAAAATATGAAGGTATAAAAAGCACAACCAAACTAGTAAATTCAAGACACGAGCTTCTATCATGTAATCATAAACGTTGGTTTAAATTTAATAAATATAAACCACCTTAAATCATTAAAAATTACTCATTAGTAAAAATAGATTACTTTTTTTTTTTTTTTTAATAAATTAAGTTAAACCAATTACCGCCCTTAGACTCGTAAATCAAATAATAAATAAAGCCATGACAATTATCTCCCCTTAAAAACTTGCAAAATGAATACTCTCTCTCTATAGATATTAACTGTAGCGTCTTTAAATCAAAATACGCTAACGGAAACAATTTACTGCACGAGCGTCGCCCTTTTAAAATTCATCATTCAATAAAATAAAAAGCTATAGCAAACATCTAAATGACTACTTTAAATACAGTTCCTGATTTCAAAAAAAGAAAAACCAAAAGGTAATCATATATCTATATATTTTTAAATCAAATTTATTATGTAAATTCAAAAAAATATATATTTTTTCTACTCATTTCTATCTCTAACCTATACCAATTTTCTTATTAATTTTCTTATAAATTTTAAATCCAAACCTTTTACTTCAATTTTTCAGATTCATCTGCCTTACTTTTAATGCTAGGTTTATTTTTGGTGTCTTTTCAATTCAATAGAAATCCTCCTAAATTTGCTGATGAGGAGACCGTGCTTACCCAAAAAAAAAAAAAAAAAAAAAAACTATGTATAATTGTTCTACGTGACTTCATGTATACCACAAATAAAAAGCACGGATTTCCGAAACGATCGTACAGATAATTGACTTTGTTGTTGTTCCTTCTTATGAAACTGATTCTTAATTTAATTAAATTTTGATTTTTAAATTTTAAAAATTTTTTAAAATTTTTAAATTATAAATCACATTACTTAATATATATATATATATATATATATATATATATATATATATATATATATATATATATATATGTGTGTGTGTGTGTGTGTGTGTTTGTGTGTGTGTGTGTATATATATATCTATATATCTATAAAAGTGAACGTGTCCATCTGTGTGTCTGTGTGTGTCTGTGTGTCTGTATACATTTCCCTACGCAATAACTCTGTCAATTTTTAGTCTACAGACTCGAAATTTGATATACAGTGTACTGAGATTTGGGAAAATCGATGTGATCGGTTTTTGGCCAGAAATTTGGCGATTAAGGGGTCAAAGTTCAACGATTTGACCTTTGAGAACTCTACCAAACTCCTCTGACAATTTTGGGTCTATGCACTTGAAATTTTAGATATAGGTTCCTTGGACATGAATCTAACTTAATAACTTGATTTGAGCCCAAAACAATAAATGTCTCTTCCAGTTTGGCTGTGCTCGTAACAGCATAAACGTTAGGTTCTTTTCCTCTTTTGCGGTACGGGTTCGAGCCTGCCTTCTTACTATCACTTTTTTTTTGCTCAACATACACATCCTCGCAACGTCGACTGAAATGCTAGTATATATATATATATATATATATATATATATATATATATATATTTCGGGGTCAATGGCCAACTAGCACCGTGTATATTCACATGTATGCATATATGTGTTGGGGTGGAGAGGGCTCCCGTAAGCCGTGGTGAAAGCAACCTTTCTAGAAGCAAATCCCTGATTTAAAAACCATAAAGCGTGAGACCAGTACATGCATTAAGCTGGTCTGCAGTTTAATTTGTTGCTGGCTATCTTGCTCTTGCTTGTTGCTGGATCTCAACATTTTGAACCGAGAGAGAGAGAGAGAGATAGAGAGAGAGAGAGATAGAGATAGAGAGAGAGACTTAGCTGTCGTACAAAACTAAGACTCTGTAACATCGCCTTTGTATAGATACTCCCTAAGGCATTTGGGTTCATGGACTTTAAGTGTCTGAGGAAGTGGCACTCGTCTGACAAGACGTTGCAATCATGATATCATATATATATATATATTATATATATATATATATATATATGTATATATATATATATATGTATGTAGGGAGGGAGAGAGAAATTTATATCAAAAGCCCAAACACCTGCGTTTTACACCTCCACACACCTATATTAATATATAAACATGGATATATAGCAACTGTTAGGGTGAACATATGTATTCAAAAATGCAGCTCATGATATTGTCAACACTGTCAACCCGTCATCTGCAACCCGTCATACCAAAACGAAAAAGAAGAAAAAATAGTTTGAAATTCAACTGATCGGCGGTTGGAATCACATATTTAGACACGTCCTCGTAATTATACCTGAGGCTTTGTTGGTAGGGTTCCATGTCATGCTATAGTAGAGATCGGCAATTCATTCGACCTCTCAGGCCGGATCGTATTATAATGATGAGTCATGGACCGGACGAAGGCCATTAATAAAAAATCAAAGAAAACTACAGACCATTATCAACCTAAATATTGTAAATCATTATAAAAATAAGATAAGAAATCAAAAAAGTAAATTTTAAGAACACTTAACAAAAATGAGTTTTCCTCAAAGTGAAAAAAAAAAAAACAATCGAAATGAAATGGATGAAATGATGACGCGTATGTTTTGAAATAAATAAAATTTGTATCACAAACGAACCACAGACACAAATAAAAATGAAACACATAAATAGTTCGAAACACTTACGTATGTACGCAGGTGATATCATCCATTTATGAGGCTTATATTTATTATGCGAATATGTTTAGCTATCTTCAGATTTCTGTTACTTCGTTTGTCAGCCATTCCCTGACCTCTTTGGCTGCTGCTATCTTTTAATGTAGCCAAGGGCCATAACAAATATATATATATCCATTGTTTGACATTAAACATTGACAACACGACTTGGTAAAATAAGTCGCATGAAAGATAACTGACAGATAGTCTAATATTTTTAATGCACTGAGATTAACTATTCTATGAAAAATGACAGCAGATTTGATTTGAAGGTCGACGATATAATTAAATTGAGAAGCGTTGAAAGATCTGCATTTAATCACATTTGAATATACAAGTGTTGAATATACATAAAAAATAATTTATAAATTAATGATTTCAGTTGTCAAAATATTGTTTATTCAGTAGGATACATTGTTGGAATCAATTGTTTATTATAAATACATAGCAGCGGTGTTAAGCTATCACCACCAACAAAATAATTAATGTGCAATTATTTTTATTAATTGAAAGTGTCTCAATATTTGGTTTCAAATTTGTTGATGCTAAGAGACAACTATCAAGATGGTTATCAGTCTATCTTGTTCTCAAATTGTTTTAGTTTGCTTCAATTTTGAAAAAAAACAAAACAAGTTGTTCACATTGATAGGTACTTCCAAACAAAGATGCCATTTTTTTTGTGTGGTAACTAATTTGAAATACTTTCTACTGGGGAAATATATTTCACACAAAAATCAATTAAGAAATATCTATGGAATTAAATTTTGATCTTAATAAATAAATAAATTGTCCCACTACATTTCTATCGATTCTATTTGAAAATAGCCCGATACTGTCTTCACCTCCACATCCAATAGTGTAGCAAACAATGGAAAATCATTTTATGCAGAGGAATGTCAGCTAAACGTGATAAAAATTCGTTTCGAAAATCCTGGATTACCTTCAGAAAAAACACCGTATAATATGATTTCCTTGCTTGGAATGATGGAAAATATGCAACAGTTTTATTTCTAAGTTGATAATCCAATAACAGAAGTTGGATTTTCAAAAAACAAAACAAAAATGAGTATTAATATAACACTATCTGCCGGTTACTGAGGTGAGCACCATAATTTTTGTCTCTCCGTAAACGGAGGGGAGGGTGGGAGGAGCACCCCTCCCTCAAAACTAATTAGGTTAGTTAGCTTTGAAAAGCCTATTGTCCAGTTTTAAATTGTAAAAGTTTTTTTGTAATATCTAATGTAAAATAAAAGAGTTAGTTATGTTCCATATATATTACAATTATGTCGCGTGTCGTCTTTTTTGTGTCTGCCATAAATGCCTTCATAAATGCCTTTATTGAAACAACGAAGCGGTCCGGAAGACGAAGAAAGAAAATTCCAGTCAGAACGCAACCGGGGTGAAAAAATCATCCTGAGAGAAGAAGGAGCCACACAGCACATCCAACATCTCAGGTATGTTTTTCTTCTTATAAACCCTAATGACGGCCATCTTCATATCTTCCCGAGACCACTTTAAGACATTTACTGTAACATGTGAAGCCGGTCACACCTCAGTGACCAGCAGATCGTGTTATATATATATATATATATATATATATATATATATATATATATATATATATATATATATATATATATATATAAACAAGAATATGATTATAACACCTCATTTATAATCTCAGTTTTACATTGAAGCAATAAATTTAAATGATTCAAGCGAGTCGTTTTATCCAAAATTCTAAAGTTGCGAACCAACCAAGATTCTGAAAATGTGAACAAACCATTTATTTTAGAGAAATATTGTCACCTTTTTATAAAAGGCAACACTCATTTTTACATCGATCCTCAGCTAAGTAACCGTACATCACAGACATACACAAGGTCACCATAATCTGCTGGAGTATTAAGCAAAAATTGTTTGAATTGTCGATGATTCAATCAACAAAATAGAATAAGGTTCACAGTTTCCACGTTTTTAAACTTCAAGGACTTGGCACCCAAAAGTTCTTGATGTACGATGAATTTTTACAAGTCTATAAGGATTTCCGTATGCTCCTGCAGTAGTGTAACAAAACTCTTTTTTCCCTACCATAGCTGAACCACTGTCGCTGTGGTTCCAATAATCTTCGAAAGATCAAATTTCATTTGTGTCATCATTTAAAAAACAAACAAACCAAAATCATCTTATCCGGTCACAATTCCATTCATGGAAATTATCTGGATAAATTCTTCAAAAATATGAAAAGTAGAAGTCACTCCTCACACAAAGACAGCAAGCTGTGCAGTGTCACTTGAATCTGCAATAGAAAATATTGCAAGTAAATCATTATTTGATTTTTAACATCTCTTGACATTTCTTCAATGCGCCAAGTGACCCTCATTGGAGAAACGCTGGTAGTTTCAAATTAAAACATGTTTTTCTGGACAAACACTATTTAAAACTGACAGTAAACATTCTTTCAAAATATTACTGTGTGTAAATGGTTTTATTTTGTTTTTACCAGCGGTGCGCTTAGAAACTTCATAGCTGGCAATCGTATTTGCCACATTTTCGCCTTTTCTTTTTTTTTTTTCATAAAAAAGTTTGTTTTTCATATCGACACTGCAACCGTTCAACTCCATGTTTCCTTGATTGCGCAGTAAATTTATTGAAACGTTCACAATGGTTTGTCTCGTAATGTCGCCCAATATTTACAACCTTATTCACAGCAAGGCTTCCTTGACGTATGAGACAAATCAATGTCCCACTGCACATAGTAGAGAAGTAATCTAATGTCCAATGTAAATGTGGAAAACTATACAAAGGTGAAACCTGTCATCCACTAAAAATACGGTTAGAAGAACATCGAAAAGCCGCAGTGCATGGAGAGATTGAAAAATCGGGTATAGCTGACCATAACGGAGTAAAAATCATAGACAGAGAAGAACGGCGGAGAGTAAGACGACCCAAAGAAGCAGCACATATGCTGGGGAATAATCAATTACTAAGTAGACCTAGTATAGAATTTAATACGATATGGGAACCATTAATTATAAACAATATATATATATATATATATATATATATATATATATATATATATATGCATATATATATGTGTGTGTGTGTGTGTGTGTGTGTGTGTGTATAAGTAATAAATATAAACATTAATATATATACATAGACATGCGTTAACATATAGTAATAATTAGTAATAAATAGTGATATTTGGAACTAGAAATAAAATAAGTTTAAGGCTCCTAAAATTCGTACCAGAATCTTCCGCAAAGACCCGTGACGCAGTGGTTAGAGGACTTGAAAAGAATCAATTGTAAAAAGTGATATTCTCCTGAAGGTTGAAGGTTCAATCCTCAGTGTGGGCGAGCGAAAATACAATTGTGAATTTCTTACGGCCTCTATCCAATAATGGCTGACGGATCAAGAACATGTTACCCTCGTGAAGTAAATAAAGGGTTCCGCTCGAAATTCCGTCCACATCCCCGAGTTGGACAGAAACATTCCTGAGTTCGACAAGATACAGCTGAAGAAGGTCGGAGGTTACATCGACTGAAACATTGTGAAAATCACCCTCAAGATGACGACAGTAGTCCGATGAATCCAAATAATACGAAAAATATTTTTATTGATTCAATCATTAGTAATTTTTCAATAATTTCATAGGAAAAATATTTTAAATTAAAGTGTTGTGTTATTATTTAAAAGAGACTACGGCACATCATCGTTACATCACAACCTTGGCGATAGGCCATCGGCACCAGCGTCCATGGTCCTGGGCGATTCGCTCCAGCTTTCTCCTAGGAGTAGCCGGTCTGCCTGTCGTCCACCTCCAGAGATAAAGTTTAGCCAAATAAATTTGATGAGATGTTAGGCTGCATGACAATCACTTATTCTCAATTTTGAATAAATTCGAAATAATTTCACAGGAAATTACATTTTTTAAATTAAAGTGTTGTGTAATTATTAAAAAAAAACTATTTCGTTTCACTTCGTTTCGTTTTCAGTTTCACATTTTACATAAATTCTATTTATGCGACCCGCCGACTCTCTTGGTAAAGATAACCGTAAAATGCACTTTTGAATGCCTAAAATATGTTGAAAGAAAATGTTTTTAAAACGTAAACGAGCATGAAAATAGGAAACACTGTAAATGGTTCTGAAAGTAAATGTTAGTTAAGTAAATTTGTGACAAGTTGAATATTTTTACGAACTTTAAATTCTGTCGTGAAGAAGCGATCTGTTTGTTCTCTTGAGAAATATGAGTTTTCTTGGGTGACAACTGACCTGAGTCGTGTTGTAATGGTCAGCTAACTAGGCGGTAGATGTTTATTGAAGTTAATTGATTTTTTTTTCTCCAAATCACTGTTCTTATACTCTTTGTGACCAAATATTGAGCCGGTGGGTGTTCCCTTTTTCTGCCATTTCTAATACTTTGTGATAATTCGTCATTTTTCCAAACTGCGATAGAAAATGTTGTATCGGCAAGAGTTATCCATTCTTTTCTCCCAAAAGACTAATCTTAACAACTGTGTCGCCGGTCAGTCTACAAAACTAAGTTCCAACATCCTATGCTATACTGATTTTGTTTTTATTTGTTGTGAATAAAAGATATTACTTATTTGGTGAATTATTTGAAAATACCACAGCCTCTTTTCTCATAAATAAATAAGTGAGCTTGAACGCTTTCACTGAATTTATTTTTGAAGAGTACTGAGCACTGGTTGATTTTAATTTTATTTTTATTTATTTAAAACATTTCTTATTTTATCAAGTTTATTTAAGGAGTAATTAAGATTTTAATAGCGTGATATACGATCCGTGTCGAGCCAGGCAGCGTGCAAAAAAAAAAAAAAAAAAAAGAAAAAATCTGCGAAAAACTTTTGTTTTTGTTTTGTATATTATTTCATTTTTAACATAGAAATTAAGGTGATTGCTTTTTTATTAGTTTTTTGTAGTCATAGTATTTACATATGCAGAGTCCTATTAATCTAAAATCACGATGAGAATAAATAGAAAAACAAACAAAAACAAAAACATTAAAAATTTAAAAGATATTCAACAAAAATTAGTTTTCCTCAAGAAATGTTAAAATACTTCAAAATGAAAAAAAGAATTAAGCGAAATGGATGAAATTATGACGAGTATGTTGTAAACTGTAATTAAAAAGTGTACCGTAAATGAATCGCACTCACAAACAAAAACATATGCTCATGCATATGAGGGATGAAAAGAAAGTAGAATCTTAGAGAGATATCAATCATACCAGTTATAGGTGCCATAGGGCTTATGAAGAAGAAATTGAAATCTTATCTAACTAATATTTTTGGTGAACCAAGTGTAAAAGAGATACAGACAATTGCACTTAAGAGAACAGCGAGGATACTAAAAAGAGCTCTCGGTTGGTTTCAATAAAAAGCAGGGCAATGTTGACAGCTGGTTTAGCTGCCCCATACCCAGCGTTACAATCTTCAAAGGAAGAAAATACAAAAAAAAGTAAAAAACTAAATAAAATTTTGAGTGTATAATGCTGAATTTATTTTTTGTGAATAAACAAATACAAAGAGCACTGATTACTTTAATTTTAATTTTATTTCGGTACTTATAAAAAATTTCTAACTTTATTGCTTATTTCCAGAGTAATTAAGCGTTAAGTAGCATGATATATGGCCCGTGCCAGCCAGGCAGCGCGCAAAACAATATTTGAAAAGAGGAGGGGATGACAAGATGAATTATGACCCATTGAAAGATTCCAGCACATTACATAAGCAGTGGTAAGCGGTGGGGGTCGCTATTGGACGAATGGAATAGAAAGCCAACTTAGACAACATTGTCCCTTTGAAACGTTCCCCATCTAATGTGCCGCTCGGTTAAATCGGCTCTGAGTTTTATTTTATGTTTTAATTTTTATATGTGATTGAGTTTTGATTATGTTTTTAAGGTCATAATATTAAAATTGGGTTGAGTGCATAAGATGAAGATAACGTCAAGCATTTTGTTGAATCCGAAAGCCTCGTCTCTCATTTTAAGAATAGAGTTATTTGTAATCAGTACGCGGTCCAGTGAAAATGTCTTTGCGAGCCGGATCCGGTCCGCAGGTCGTATTTTGCCAACTCTCGCCATAAAGTCTTACATATCATTTTCTTTGATTATTTAAGTTTGAAATAGCATTTTCTTTCACCAATCACCCTTAAAAAAGAATTTTATTTCACCTGTAACAACTGAGTATGGAATAGCATTTTATTTCGTCGGTCACGCTTAAGTTTAAATAGCATTTTATTTCGTCTGTCACGCTTATGTTTACAATAAATGTTTTTGCCTGAACCACTTCATTAAAAACCGATCTTGTGTCTACCCCTGTCATCGTAATGATAAATGGGGGATAAGCCAGTGAACCCCATTTTTAACCTTCCCATATATTTCTTTTTTGATACACTCAATTAAAACAATATATATATATATATATATATATATATATATATATATATATATATATATATATATATATATATTCGTATCAAAGGCTCAAACACATGCGTTTAACACCCTCCACACCTATATTAATATATAAACATGCGTATATGTATATACCAGCTGTTTGAGATGAATATATGCGTACAAAAATGTATATGACGAAATTGTCAACGTTGTCTGCTCGTCATCTGCAAGCCATCATCCCTAAACGAAAATAAATTAAGTTGACGTTGAACTACGTAAAAAAAAAACAAAACAAAAACAAAAACAACAAAAAACAATGAAGAACAAAAAGTTAATGAATAGATTGGCAGTCGAATGGTGCTTTATTCTATGAGACGATTAAAAATCATCATTATTCATTCAAAACAACAGCCGATCCAGAAAATTAAAATTTTTCCTATTTGTATTATTTGGTTTATTCGAATTACTGTTCTAATCTTTTCCCATAACGTGTCAGTCGATTTAACCTCCGACCTTCTTCAGATGTATCTTGTCGAACTCGGAAATCTGAACAGAATTCCGAACAAAACTCTTTATTTAATTCTAATGGAATGTGTGCTCGAATGAACTCATAATAGTTGCACAATTTCGACGTATACACTCCCAATTAATCCGACAAGCAGCAAAATCCCACCCCATCACTCTTGAGAGCCCATAAACGTCGGAAATCTTTCTACTCTAATGATTTCTTCATACGGACTGATAGACTTTGGAATTCCCCCTCCGTTTCTTGCTTCCATGACTATTAACAGTCAGAAGTTTAAATGCGACGTGAACAAACATCTCGTGGCACAACTCCCCACTTCATCCTCTGTAGACATGATCACTTTTAAGTGGCAATACGTTTTGTTTGGGATGTAAAAGAGTAAAAATATCCATGGGAGGAGCATGCTTTAATTCCATCGGATATGACCGGATGAAAGTCTTAAGTAGTTCGCAATTCTATTGTAGTATCGAACACATGGTAAACATTAATAAAAATATTCGGGATGGTGTGACATCTTTAACTTTAGGAGAAACACTGAAGATGAGAACATTAGTCCAAAGAATCTAAATTAATCCAAATAATAAATCCTTATCTAAAAAATCAGAAACAATAATTTTCCTCTTTTTTTGCTTTAAAAATTACTCATGAAAAGCACAAAATAAGAGGAAGCGAGAGTAAGTAATAAGTAATTTGCAAAGACAAGTAGCGTAATGGATAAAGCACTTTGTAAAATCATATTGTAAAATCTACACGCTTCTGGAGGTTGTCAGTTCAATCCTCAGTGCGGATGACACTCAAAATACAATTGCGAATTACTTAAGATTTCTGTCTTATCATGGTTGACAGAACGAGAAAATACTACCCTTGTGGATTAAATAAAGGGCACTGTTCATAATTCAGTGTAGATTGCCAAGTGAGACAAAGTACACCCAAAGAAGGTCGGAGGCTACATCGGCTGAAACGTTGTAAAAATAACACTCAAGATGAGAATAGTTGTCCGAATAATCAAAATAATTCTAGTGAGTAATATATATTCAGATACTACACTTTTATCTTCGGTTAAGTAATGAGAAATCACGGAATGAGACAAATTTTATTTTTATCACAATCCCGAGTGCACCTGTTTGGAAATGTTGATTTACACACATTAAAAACGACCTTGTGTCTACATCTGCCAGCGTAACGATAAATAGTGGAAATAAACTAATGGACCTCATTTTTAACCTTTCCATATTTTATTTTTTCATAAACTCAATCACACCAATATATATATATATATATATATATATATATATATATATATATATATATATATATATATATATATATTTGTATCAAAGGCCCAAACACCTGCGTTTTACACCTCCACACACCTATATTAATATATAAACATACATATATGTACATAGAGAACTGTTTAAGGTGAATATATGTGTATAAAAATGCAGCTTACGAAATTGTCAACACTGTCTACCCGTCATCTGCAAGCCGTCATACCAAAACGAAAAAGAAAAAAAATAGTTTGAAATTCAACTGATCTGCGGTTGGAATCACATTTTTAAACACGTCCACGCAATTCTACCAGAGGTTTTGTCAGTAGGGCACCATGTCATGCCAGCGTTTGAAATAGGATTTTTTTTTAGATCAATTGTTTTAAATATCATTTTTTTTGATCATTGAAGTTTCAAATAGAATTTTCTCTCATCGGCGACGCTCGAGTTTGAAATAGCATTTTATTTTATATATTATTCCTTAATTGGAATTCATTTTTGAGATGAGCATTATATATATTAATTTATTTTTATTTCGGACTATTATTATTATAGTTGGCCGAAACGTTGTGAATAAACAAACCAATAAAAGATGAAAAACAACAACTAATAAAGATGAGAATAATAGTCCGAAATAAAAATAAATTAGCATTTTATTTTGTTTCTTACCCTTAAGTTAGAATAGATTTAATTTCGCTCGTCACACTTGGGTTTATAAATAGCATTTTTTCTCATCTGTAACGCTTTCTTTTGTCCGCTTAGGTTTGAAATAGCATTTTCTTTCCTCTCTCACGCTAGGGTTTTATTTTTTACTTGGGTATTACTACTTATCAAGGTCTGAAGCACTCGTTTACATTGAATTTTACAATTACCATGTAGTATTCAACCAGAAAGCAGACCAACGGAACAGTGTTTCATAGACAGTTTTAGGAAAGAAGCTTTGGTCATAGAATCTGAGTTTAGATTTAGGTACAGATAGAGAGTGGAGGGAAATCATATATAATGGTTGTAGATAATCGAGTGTTTTTGTGAAAGTTTGGCAAGGGAGGGCATAGATTGGAGTTCAGTCGAGCACTTGCCATGAAAATAACGATAGAACAGAGATAAGCTTGCAACGTCTCTCCTGTGGGAAAGAGGTTGTAGGGAAGAAAAAAGGTAATCTCTTCTAGCTTTCAAATCCGGTTTTGAACTCTATCAAAGCTGGATAGGGAGTGCCGAGCTACTCCTGTCCAAATGTGGGAACAGTATTCCATAGAGCGTATCTGACTCTTATACAGAAAGAGGATTGCATCGGCAGTGAGATACCTGAATAGTAGTTTATTTAATCAGCCATGATTAATTTTGAAGTATCATTTCTTTCCTCGGTTTATCCTTAAGTTTGAAATAACATTTTTGATTGCTCATCCTTAATTTGGAAATAATATTGCCTTTAATCAGTAACGTTTAAATTAAAAATAGTATTTTCTTTAAATTTGAAATTTATTTTTTCGTTTGTCACGCTTAAGTTTCAAATAGGATTTCATGTTTAAGTTTTACATAGCTTATCCGATAGTCTGTAACGCTTAAGTTTAAAATAGTATTTTTTTCTTTTGCTATTCTTGTTTGAAATGCCATTTTATGCTTAAGTTTGAAGTAGAATTTTCTCTGGTCGGTCACACTTAATTCGGAAACGGTATTTTTTTTGGCCCGTTATGCCTGTGTTTTAAATAGAAGTTCCCGTTTAATTTTTAAAGAACATTTCTTTGGGTGCTTGGAGTCAGGCTTAAGTTGGAAACAACATTTGTTGGATCTGTTATGCTTAAATTTGAAATAACATTTTTCGTCTGTTACGATTATATTTGCAATAGGTTTAGTTCGGTAGTACTGCTTAAGTTTGACATAATATTTTCTTTCGTATGTAACGATTCATTTTGAAATAGATATTTTTGGTTTGCCATGCTTAAGTTTGAAATAGCATTTTCAGTAGTCTTTCATGCCTCAAGTTTGGAATGCTTTCTTTTTCACCCTAAACAAGGCGTAAAGGGCTACCAGTTAGGACTATGTTACACATGATACAATGTGAGGAGTTGAGCAGAAATAGTAGAAGGATTTCCGACATTTAGGGATCTCAATAATGAAGAGGGTGGATTTAACTGATTGTCGGGTAGTTAATAGCAGTTAAATCGATAAACGCGTATGCTGAATGCCCGCATTTTAAGAAAGTGAAGTTTCGTTTGTTTTAATATTTAAATATTGAAAGTTGTCAAACAGATGTCAATCACAATTTTGTTCTTGACGTTTCACTGTTTATTTAAAACACGTGGCAAACGATCGACGGTTTTACGATCGAAGATTCATCCCGAGACTAAAACACCTGCGGTCGAATGGGGTGTGGTGGGCTGGTGTTGAGCCTCACCGACCGATTATAACAATGTATTTGATGTTCATATTAAAAGCACATTATATATTTATTATTCATTAATTTTGTTTTTTAACGACTCTCCTATCATTGTTTGTGCTTTTGACAACGTTTCAGCTTATGCGCCCTTCATCAGGTCTCTTATCCATGTTAATGTTTCCTCACCCTCTATTCAGTATTTCTGTGATTTACAGAATAACTAGCAAAGCAAAAAATAGGTGGAGACATAAATATAGAACAAATAAATGTTACCAAAGGCAAGTTACTCCTCTACCCATCTGGATAAGTTGTGTTAAAAAAACAACATTCATATTCACTTTGCGTGTGTCTCTTCATTTAAACATTGAAAACATCGCCGTTGAACTAGAACGCATGGATTCTTATCTTTCTGGTAACACCATGCCACGAAGGAAGAAAAAACAAAACAAAACAAAACGAAAACAAACTATTTCTGTTCTGACGAAGGCGCTATGAACGCCGAAAATAGCTATTTTAAAATTTAAATTTAAATACTATTTTAAAGTGTTTATTTACTTAAAAATACAGATAGTAAAGGCTGTCAAGTTAGAACGAGAAACAAAATGGTGGTCTGATTCGAATCTCGATAATCGCACCATCATTGACAATTAAATAAGATGCTAATATAAACAATTTATTTATCTTTATGGATTATGTGGCAAATTACAGTTCTGAACTAATTGTGGTGTTTGGAGTCAGGTGTGAAATAGAACATGTTGAGTATCGCGCAGTGATCCGGTTTTGTATTTGAAAGGATACGCACCACAAATCTTTGATGAAACAAAAGAAACGTATAGCAATGAGGCCCTATCATATGACCTTGTGAAATGTTGAAACCATGAATTCAAACATAGTCGTAAATCTGTGCAAACAGTTCTTAGACCTGATCGCCCCCCCTTTCTACCATTGATGAGGCATCTGTCAACCATGTTGAGACTGCATTTTTGGAAGATCGATGCGTGACTATTCAACATAGCCCAAGAGGTCAAGATTAGTAGAGCGTTTGTGGAAACTATAATTCATAATAATTTGCATATGCATAAGGTGACTGCCAGATGGATTCCCAAGGTGCTGACATTTCTTAAAGCGAAAACGAATTGAGTGCTCAAGGATGAATTTAGAGATGTGCTAAAATTAGTCAGTTTTTCAAAATATCGATTACACAGGATGAAACCTGAGTCTATCACTATGACCCCCAAAACCAAACCACAATCAATGCAATGGAAGCATTAGGATCCACCGCCTCTAAATACGGCAAGGGTGCAGCCCTCCGTTCGCAGCGATATGCTGACAATCTTGTGACCAGAACAGAATAGTGAAAGATTTTCGTGGCTAAGTATATCACAATCACAGGAGTCTATTTTGCTTTACTTTTAAGGAAATTAAGAACA
>NC_136485.1:175016960-175084460 GCF_053919585.1 Euprymna scolopes | reverse complement strand
ATCTGGTATCAATGGAAATGAATGGCTCTCGTCTTCAGGAGGCCTCAAGTTTTGACAAGCTTCTTGGCTTGACCATTACTCCTGATCTTAAATGGAACACGTACATCAAATCTGTTTCCAAGGCCGCTGGAAAAATGGTGGGATCTTTCTATCGATCCGGTAGATATCTCACTGCTGATGCTATTCTCTATCTATATAAGAGCCAGGTACGTCCAAGGATGGAATACTGTTGCCATATCTGGGCAGGAGCTGCTAGAAGGGACTTTTCCTGCCTTGATAGAGTTCAAAATAGACTTCGTAGCCTCGTAGGAGATGTCCTTTTCTCTTCCTTGCCACCTCTATCTCACAGAAGAGATGTTGCGAGTTTGTCTCTGATGTATCGTTATTTTCATGGAAAGTGTTCGACTGAGCTTCAATCTATGGTCCCCCCTCGCCAAACTTTCACAAGAAACACTCGTCTAGCTGTAAACACTATCAATAATTCCCCCCCACTCTTTATCTGTGCCTAAACCTAAACGTAGATTCCATGAACAAAGCTTCTTTCTTAGAACTGCACGCCTGTGGAATTGTCTTCCGTTTTCCTGCTTTCCGGCTGACTACAATATGGTTGTGTTCAAGTCTAACGTAAATAAGTTCTTGATGAGCCGTTCCATATAAGTTATCAAATTTACCAAATTTTCATTACTAATGATTACTATATTGTCCAATTTCTACTGTACACTCTTTAACCCTTATCCTTGAGTGGCCTCTTGGCCTTGATAATGTGGTGATGCTTATGTAAAAAAAAAAAAAATTCTATTTGAAATTTTTACTAAAATATGGTAATACTTCAGTTTTATATTAAAACAAATAGTCCATTCTACACATCCTTTACGAAACATAACTACGTAAATTTTCAAGTTTTTCTACTTAATAAAAAATACTTTACAGAAAAGTAGTGTAAAATTTTAATTTCTTTTATTTTTAGGGAGTAATTGTTTTTAAGCAGCGTTTTTCTTCTAAAATTATAGTTTTAAAATCGGATAACCTACAAAGATTAATACGAGTAAATAAGGAAACTCATCTAAAGGTTTTTCGTTATTTGTGCATCTATGTTATTGTGCTGAAATAAATTTGTTATTTAGAAAGCCATTCTCAATATGGGAAGGAGGTTGTATTGTAATTTAATAAACAAACATTTCATAAAAATTAAATTTAACTTGAAAATACTATTAAAATGCATAGTAACATAGATACACAAGCACTGGTTTTTCAAACTCTAAACACTAAACACTCGTTTAAAATGGCACAGCTACAGCAAGATTGAATCTCTTTATGGGTAAATGCATGTTATCGAAGGAGGAACTTAAATCTGCTAAAAATGTCTAAACTAAACACTACTATGCCTCTGATTTGGTTTGGTCCTCTCTCTTCAATACATCTAATTCAACTGTACAAAGTTTTTCATTATTTCTTATAAGTAGCACTTATTTTTTTACGTATGAAAATGGAAGATAGCCAATTACAGTTTCCTTCAGTTATAATCCCTTTATTTATTTTACTTTTGAGATTAGAATGTCAGTAAAAGCATGACGTTCAGTTTTAACCTGTGGTTTACAAAATTTGCTGGTCCACCTTGTCATTTGGATAAAATAGCACCCCCAACTTCACGACAAGTAATCCAGTTTAGTTAGTTCCTCGAAAACAGTTATCCCCACTTAAAAAATAGTGAGATTTCTAAGTTAATTGCCAAGGAAATAATTAGTATTCGGCAAGCAGTCAATCCACAATTGCCCTTGTTAAGGTAATATTATATAGGACAGAAGGTCAGTATATTTTGCTGTAAGAGGGCCAAACAGATTGACAGGAAATCTCCTGCAGCAAAGTGAAAAGAATGAAGCATCAGCTAGACAAACTGTTTGATATGTATTCTTGTAGCTGTAAACTATCTGTCTTGAGATGTGATGACTGCAGTAAAGTGCAAGACAGAAAATTGTCAAACAAGGCACATAATCTGCACTTGTCCTCCTAACAAGTAGGTAAAATTAATTCTATAGATTCACCTACAATCATGTTACCTTTCTTGTGGAAAATAAAATAATATATTGGTATTTATTATGTAATCTGGCTCTACTATTAAACGTGCAAATTTACCAATTTTCAGGTTCCACTAGAAGAACTGTCATTTACAGAAATTTTTAAATTAATTGATGGAACAACAAAAAGCCTAACAACATTTTCTGGTCCTTTGGGGAAACTTTGTATCAATAATTATCAAGATTTGCCTCAAGTAGAATTCTAAAAGATTAGTGTCCCTCCCAAGCATCGTTATCTGACAGCAGAAGAAACAAATAATTTAAGTGTGAAGACCAGAGGCTACTTTTTGAGTATGCTGTTGGCATTTCTTGTGGAGAAGTTAACTTAGAAAATTGGGCCCTTGAATCAAGGAAGATGGCTAACATAAGCCACAAGATTAATGTGTTTATGGACTAGAGTTGTCTATCCCCAAACAGTATGATAAATTAAATCTTTTGGTCAAATTTATCATCCAAGTGTATGCAGTTAGTTTTTAAACCAACAACAGTATATTTTAATATGATTCAGATAGCAAAACAGTTAACTGAAATCCAAATTACTGCTTTAAAATATTCAAAATATAGTGCTTTTGCACTATTTCCGGAAAATATAATATCGATGAATTGGGTGTGAGAGAAGAGGGCATTCAAACGATTTTATCCATTAGTTAAATAAATATTTATCCATTAAATTTTATTAGTTTTCTTAATTTACCCAAACAATAGTTAGTTTTTGTTTTGGTTGCAAGGTTGAACAATAATTAGTAAGGGAATACAATAAAGACGCAAACAACAAGATAACGCAATAATAAGTGTATTAAAGAAAAGGTATATTTACAATATGTACAAATGACAGTGTCGAGTCAGAGAGTCTTGGTGGGAGGACATGTACGCTCTTCGGCGTCACTTCCGGTGGCATTTGAGTAAGACACACCAAGGCCAACCTAGGCTTGCCATTTATAGTGTTATGTTATTCGCATATGCAAATAAGTGGTTGCCACCACAACACCCCCCTCCCAAGATTTGAAGTCACACAGATTTCAATATCTTTTTCTTTTTGGGTTTACCATTAATGGTTCATTCACTTTTCTTTTCCTACCTGATCTTCGGGGTTCAGGTGCATTTTGAGGCGGTTCCAAATTAAAAGATTCGTATATGATATCTATGGTGTCCTCCTCTTCGACTGTTGTCGTATCATCATCATCTTGGATATGACGTTTTTTTATCTGATTTAGGTGCCTTTTATGTATATTCTGTGGACCTTTAATCATGTATGTACAATCACCAATGCGTTTACCCACTACTCCACATTCCCAGTAAGATGTGTTATTTCTGTAGCACTTAAAATATACTCGATCTCCCGAGTTATATTTCTTTCTTCTCGTGTGTGTAGTGTTTCGGATAATTGCCTGCCTTGGCAATAGTTTGTCAAACGCTGATTTTACCTTTCTGGCAAACATTAGATCAGCTGGTGATATGTTTGATGGTGTACTAGGATGTGGTGTAATCCTATATACTTGCAAGAATTGTTGCAAAGCTTTTTCTGTTGGTGTTCCAATGGATTTCTTTAACGCTCGTTTTAGCGTGTCCACGAACCTTTCCGCGAGGCCGTTCGACCTTGGATGATACGGCGGAGTCGTGATGTGCTTCACTCGGAACGTGTCGCAAAATTCCTTAAACTCTGCGGATGTGAACTGCGTTCCGTTGTCAGTGACCAGTGTGTCTGGTACACCGAATCTTGCAAACAACTCGTGTAGGAACCCTATTGAGTTGTTCATTGTTGGATTCCTGCAACGCATTACCTCCGGCCATTTTGTGAAACTATCCACTACAATTAAATAATAGTTTTCACCTACTGGACCAGCGAAGTCCATGTGGATTCTCGACCATGGTTGGTCGGTTTTCGGCCAAGGTTTGTGTACTATAGGTGGAGATTTTGCCGCTAACTGGCATCCTTTACATTTATCAATTGTTGTCGCTATGTCAGTGTCCATGTTACGCCAGTACACGTAGCTTCTTATTAACGACTTCATTCGATTTATCCCCGGATGTCCTGTGTGGAAATCTCTTAACATCCTATTCTGCAATGTTTTGGGTATTACCACTCTCTCGCTGTACAGTAACACATCGTCACATATGGAGAAAACTTCCTGCACCTTTGTGTCCGTTATAATTTTCTCTTTTATGTCCTTTATATATTCGTCTTTCTCGGCTTCCCTTTTAATGTCCGACAAAGTTACGGGTAGTTCCTTAATGATGTTTGCTACCATATTTTTTACTTCAACATTTGTCCGAATTGCTGCAATGACTGATTCTTCCAGATTGTGTTTCTGTGGTATCAGTCTTGACAGTCCATCCGCATGGCAAATCTTTTTTGATGCTAGATGTTGTAGCTGGAAATCGTAATTAAGTAGTATTGTACCCCAGCGCAGCAATCTATTTGCGGTGTATACCGGCAATCCTTTTTTTGATCCATAGATCGTGACTAACGGTTTATGGTCGGTTTCAAGTATGAATTGTCTACCATATAAATATCGGTGAAATTTAGTCACGGCAAAGATTATGCTCAACGCTTCTTTTTCGATTTGTGAATATGCCCTTTCGGCTGGTATCAGCGTTCTCGAAGCGTGCGCTATTGGTTTTCTAGACCCATCCGGCATAATATGTTGAATGCATGCTCCTAAGCCGTAGGAGCTAGCGTCACTAGCGACGACTATTTTTAAGTTTGTGTCAAAGTGCGTTAAGAATAATTTGGATGTTAGTGCGCTCTTTATTTTGTCAAAAGCGGTTTGACATTCTTGCGTCCAGTTCCACGGTGTATCCTTTTTAAGCAGATTATTTAAGGGGGTTCGCAAGTTATGCATTCCTTCAATAAAAGATTGGTAATAATTTGCAAGCCCTAAGAAACTCTGCAAGGTTGTTACATTATCGGGTGCTGGCATATTTTTTATTGCCGCAGATCTGTCTGGGTCTGGACGTCGTCCATGTTTGTTTATTATGTGTCCAAGATACTTAATCTCGCTCATACAAAAGTCACATTTACTTTCTTTTACTTTAAAGCCGAATTCTTGTATTCGAGTAAATACTTGTTTCAAATGTTCCTTATGTTCTTCTAGGGATTTGCTCCTGACAACAATGTTGTCCAGGTATGCACATGCGCACTCAATACCATTAGCATGGTGTCCATCGCTTGCTGAAAGATGGTAGGCGCTACTTTGATGCCAAAAGGCAATCGGTTGTATTTGTATAATCCCTTATGCGTATTGATGCATAGTATTTTTGAGCAATTCTCCTCGACCGGTATTTGCAAATACGCGTCGCTCAAGTCTATCTTGGAGAAGATATTACCCCATTTAACTTCGTGAATATTTCTTCTGGGCTTGGTAGGGGGTAATGGTGATCTTTTAATAGGGAGTTAACCCCGGTCGAAAAGTCTGCGCACACTCTAACTTCGTCATTCTTTTTCTTTACGTATACGGTGGGGGCTGCCCACTCGCTGTGCTCTATTTTTGATAGAATTCCCGTCTGTTCCAATCTATTTAATTCTTTATCAATCTTTTCCAACCCAGCGAACGTAACATTTCGCTTTTTTCTAAAAATTGGGCTGGCGTTTTCTTTAAGTTCAAACGAGGCCTTGAATTTATTGCAGCGACCTAAGTTAGTCGTGAATGCCTCAGGAAATAATTCTTTTAAATCGTCTATTATATTTACTGTTGTTGGAGAAGAACATTCTAATTTTTTACAGAATGTATTGATTGGCTTATCCCATAGTCCGAATTTCTCAATTAAATCTATTCCAAACAGATTTTCACTATTTTTTAGTACGAATATTTTTAATTTCTTCGAAATCCCTTTCAATTTTATCGGGAGGACAACTTCTCCTTCAAATTTTCTACCACCACCAGTTACCGTCCGGGCTGCTTTACTAGTTTTCATCATGGCCGGTTTTCCCAACTTTTTCCACGTATTCAGGTTTATTATAGAAACATCGGAGCCGGAGTCGAGTTGTAACTTTATTGATGTTTTAAATATTTCCACTTTTACGTATTTTCGCCGATCTTTGTCTAATTTTGTATTTGATTTTGTTTGCTGTACTCTCTTTCTGGTGTAATCTTTATATCTGCAGCAATCGCTTTTGTGTCCCACCTTCTTACAAATGTAGCATTTTTTCTTCTTATAAGGACAATCTGATTCCCAATGCTTTTCTGCACATCTCTTACAGTTATATCTAAGAAGAGGCTTGTTATATTGTGTACTATATTTATGGTTATTATCTTTGGAATATCCCGTTCCATTGCTTTTCTTTGTAAAGTTCTTGGTTGGTGCGTATGGTTTTCTAACTTTTCTTACATATGCCACTCCGGATTCTTCTATATTTTTTTAATCCTTTTTTAGTGTAATGGGCCTTTCACAGTCCTCTGCTAGTTTCTGGAGGGTTAAATCTTGCTCAGATTCTAGCTTAGACAACACTCGTCTGCGTATTTCTGCATTTTTCGTGGAAACTAACCCTTGAGCGAAGATTAGACATTTAAAATCTTCTACCGTTAGTTCTGCAAGCTTAAAATGATCGCAGTTTTTATTGACAACTGATGCGTATGTCAAATAATCTTGGTTGTCCATCTTTCTTAGATTCATGCACAGCCATCTTTTATGAAAAAGAGATATATTTGGATTAAGTAATTCTTTCAGTAATTTTACAGCTTCCATGAACTCTAATTCCGCAGTTTTTTTAGGTAATATGTAATCTACGAATTTGCTGTGTTCTGATGTACCCAATTTTCTGAGTAAGAGGCTCACTTTCTGACTATTTGGCCAGTTTTTACAGTCCAGTTGAAAAACATCCTCGTATCTTGTGTAGTATGCTTCAAAATTCTTCTCTTCCTCAGGCACATAATGAAATGTGTCCATGCTATTAAAAATAGTTGTATGGGAGAAATTAACACTATCGACATTTTCTCGATTACTCTTTAGTAGTTCCAGTGTTTTAGCAAAACGTTCCTCTTGTCTTTCTTCATATTCCAATTGTAGTTTCTTATGCCTTTCTTCCTGTTCCAATTGCAGTTTTTTCTGCTTTAATTGTGCCATTTTCTGCTTTTCTTCTTGTTCCTGCTGCCATTTCAATAATCTGTCCTCTCTCTTTTCCTCGCGGTCAGCCTGTGCCTGTATTTGTGTTTGCAAAAGCTCGTTTTGTGTAGCTTGTCTGCGTTCATCCCGTTCAGTCTGTGCTTGTAAAAATTGCATGAACATTTTTGATAAGTCTTCCATGTTTTTTTTTTTTTTTTTAGTGTGTAGTTAAAAAAAAAATTGTACCATGTACAATATACACCGGTTTGGGTTACAACAAAAAGGCAAATTGCTGTAAGCTCCTGTTTTCAATAATAATATCGCTGCTTGCAATAATATATTCTGTTTGCGAGTCACGCTGCAAAAAAAAAAAAAAAATAAAACAGATTTATCTGGAATCACGAAATGGAATTGACTTTCTGTTTTTAGGCACTTACTAATAAGTAACTCTTTCCACCAAATAAAAGTTTTTTTTTTAATCGAGTCACAATTGAATAAATGTATGCAGTACATTTAGTTCTTTGAGTTTTTTTTTAGTATTTTAGTAATTAAAAATACCTCTTAAATTGAGATTACCTTTTTTTCCGTGACGTTTTACTGTATTATCCGTTATTCAGTGACAACTTCAAGAAAAAAAAAATCCTTTACTTGAATTTTAGTTTTAGCCGTGGTATTTCCTTTTAGTATCGACGTCAACCAAAACATTAATTAAAAAGTCCTTTAGTTGTTATTTTGTTTACGGAGAACAGTAATTAGAATCCACTGGTGAACTTTTTTCGTATGTTACTTCCTTGCTTTTCGTAATACGGGTCTGACCTGTCGTTTTTGCGACAGAACAAAGTTCGCTTTTCGTTTGCAAGTTGGTCCTTTAGTAAGATTTGTCGTGTAGCGACAAAACAAAAATTCACTTTTACATTCGTTTGCAAGTCGGATTCCCAGAAAACGGCGTAAATTGTCGCTTTTGCCACGTTAGCGTTTTTTTTTCACTTGAACTTCTCTTTAGCGCAAAATCCGTTTGCTCGTCAACACTTTGCATTCCTTAAAAAAATGGTCAACCTTTGCGTGGTACTTTTTTTTTTTTTTTTTAAATAGTTCTTCGTCAAACTGTTATATTTGACGCTTCATATCTCGTCGCCAACTTTTGTGGTTGCAAAGTTGAACAATAATTAGTAAGAGAATACAATGAAGACGCAAACAACAAGATAACGCAATAATAAGTGTATTAAAGAAAAGGTATATTTACAATATGTACAAATGACGGTGTCGAGTCTTGGTGGGAGGACATGTACGCTCTTCGGCGTCACTTCCGGTGGCATTTGAGTAAGACACACCAAGGCCAACCTAGGCTTGCCATTTATAGTGTTATGTTATTCGCATATGCAAATAAGTGGTTGCCACCACAACAGTTTTATTCATATTAAATCGCAAAAATATTAAAAAAAAAGTATTCCCAAATAATTGTTTTTTTTGTGTTGTTTTTCCAGAATTAGTGAACAACTAAAAAAAAAAAAAAAAAAAAATGAAAAAGATTACTGCTCTCAATTTTGCAGCCACACACTGGTCAAATTTGATTGATTTTTGTCAAAAAGTTGTACATGGACAGGAAGCAAGACATAGACACATTATTACTAAGTCATCATGCCAGCAAATTAGACCTTCATTTTCCTCAAAAAGAAATTATACAGAACAATTTAGTTCTATTATCAGTTTATGTTATTGCATTTAATAAAAAAATTGAGATACATGGTTTTGTAACTTGTATCAAGTTGTTATATTGTGTAATACATCTCCACATATCTTTTTGAATTGTGAAATTTTAAAGACTTAGTTGCTAATTACCTTTTTTTACAATTTTTGTTTAATTATTGCAGTAAAGGTTGAGATATTTTGCTAGTTGTGATTAATAATTAAAATTATAATTCATGTATTTATTTTTCTTTCAATGTATTGCATGTAAATATATCAATTTTAATTGAAAAATAGTGAAATTTCAAAGTCAGTGTTCTGAAAAATGCTATGAAAATGAAGGATTTTTCAGCATTTTTTTACACAATTTTTAAAATTAAATGCTCAATTTTCTGTTCAAGATGGGAATCTAATTTTTGGTATATGTTCTTATCACATCAAATCCCAACTATCATCATCAGTGCCATGTTGATTTTCTGAAAAAAAAAAGTTGCAAATCGACCTGCCCTATTGATACACTAGCTATATGTAATAACACTAATCAATATATACGTGAATGATAGTTTTGTAGAGATACAGGGTACCAGCAGGTGTGAGAAATTTTCTTGCTCACTTTCTTTGCAGCAACATTCTGAAGAATGTATGCCACTTTCTCTAAATGTTCAATAACTTAGTAACGGTATTTAAAAATAAATATTATTTTAAGCTGGAAAAGAACATATATACGTTCTGCTTTTAAGTAATTTTAATTCTTGAACATTTTAAAAATAATTACTTATACTGAGAAACAAATTATAATCCGTTGGTGAGAGATAATACGAATATGGTGGATGACACATGATATCTCAATTTACTTCCAATATCTTGCCCAATGCCAGTACTGGTACATTAGTTCGCTCAAATATTTTCACTGGACGATTTGTAAAAAGTTGAATATCGAATGCAGCAGAACGCTCTCGGAACAGATATCAGAAACAAAAACAGTTGGAAATAAGTCATGCACCATCCATTATGACTATGCAATTCCTATAACTATGCACAAAGAACATGACGATATCAAACCTGATAGTGATATGGAACAAGGATAAAAGAACATCTTTAGTTAGTGTCCCCAATGATGCTGGTTTAAGCAGAGCTGATGAAAAAGAACGAAATTCCAAGTTCTTATGTACGACATAAAAAGAAACTGAAATCTTAGGAAGAACTCCATTATTTCACTAATTATAGAAGAAACCGGATCCATAAATTTTTTTTCAAAAACTACCTGGCAAACATACCAGGTAAAACAAGTACAAGAGATACAAACAATTGCACCTAAAAGGACGGTTAGAATCTCAAAAAGATCTCTCGGTTGGAATCTCTGGGATAGCGGGTGAATATCTGGCATCCTGTAAGATGTCCCATCCTTATTAAGAACAAAATGATAAAAAAAAATAAAAATGAACGAATAACGGTTCAGTGTTCATGGTAACTTAACGATCTTAACACCCTCATGAATTGACTATTAACAGACCCTTATCAATCCAATTGAATAATTTTACAATTATAAAATAGCTTCATGGCAAATTGGAATATTGCTATTTTATCAGTCCACATGAAATCATTGTCATAAACATCATTTACAAGACTTGTTTGACGCATTTTAAGAAATCAGCGGCCATTTTCTTTATAGGTCATATTACTATATTAGAATTGATGCTTTCGTGCTTACGAGCTCATAATAAAAATGAAACAAAGCACAAATAAAAAAAAAAACTTGTGGAAATAAAGGGGATTAATCTATAATATAAATATCACCTGTCTGTTTAAATGCATTTATGAATGTATGTATGTATGTTTGTATGCCTCACAAAAACTTTCGACAAAGGCGACGGATTTTCACATTTTGAAGTTTAACCCTTCGGACGACAAATATAAAAAAAATGGGCAAAATCATTAAATCCTTCGTACTCAACTGCGCAGTTTTCTACAGGGTGGGTCGTTTTTTTCGTTGATATTTTTTGCAAGTCATTCAACCCTCGCGGCCATGAAGTCGCATAAAATGCGTTATTTCGGCCATCGGTGACGTCACAACCACGGTAGGCACATCGGTAAGACAGTTTATTTCACCTCTTTTTCCTCTGGCGCGTTACGGGTTTGGCGCGCTTACTACTCCTATTTTTTTTTGCGCTCGCAATTTTCCTTTTTTAAAAAATAAAAAAATTGAAAGGGAGTTCAAGACCATTTTCAATTTTAGAGGAGAGAAAATATATTTCGCCATGACTGGCGTGAAGCAGGGTTTATAATCTAAGATAATGAAGAGTGGCAGAAAATAGATACTACCACCTGCAATAATTTAGCAATATGGAGCAAGGTAATGATCTTAATGATAACGAGACCACTGACTGGTTGAAAACTGCAATCGAAGCGCATGTTCCCATGCGGAAATTTTATAGTAAACCCCACTCTCCCCAATGGTTTACGCCGACTTGCGCAACTGCCATTGCTCAAAAGCAGCATACCGTAGGTTTAACTAACATAAATCCAGTTCAAACAGACTGAAGTATATAGAAGCTAGAAATAACGTTAAGAAAGAAATAGCGACAGCTAAGAGAGAATTTACGGAAACCACTAAAAAGCGCATCGAAGCACAAAAACTAGGAACTCGAGACTTCTGGAAAATCTACAACAGCGTAGTAAATAATGGGCAATCAACAATTCCCCCACTAACCAACAATCACGAGGTTGTCTCCTCAGCAACCGACAAGGCTAACATGCTTGCCAGTTGGTTTGCCTCAAACTCCACACTGGACCCTTCCAACAACTCCCTACCTGACTTTCCTATGCGGACAGACGCCACGCTAGACGATCTAAAAACCACCCCTGCTCAGGTGCATGCTATCATAAAAAACCTTGACACTTCAAAAGCATGTGGACCCGATCTTATACCAGCTGTGCTATTAAAAAAGTGCTCAGCCGAAGTAGCTCCAGTTCTCTCCAAACTCTACAACAAATGCCTTAATGAAGTTTGCTTTTCGGGCTGTTGGAAAACTGCTTCTGTTGTACCAGTAATCAAGAATTCTGGCGAAAGGACTGACCCATCAAATTATCGCCCCATTAGCCTCCTCCCACTTTTTGCCAAAATATTTGAGACCATAATTAACCATGCTCTAGTCCATCACCTTACAGATGCTAAACTTCTGACTGACAAACAATATGAATTTAGACAAGCCCGTTCCACAGCTGACATCCTTACTGTAATCTCTGAACGTATATACCATTCACTGGACAAAGCGGGGGAGGGCAGAGCGGTAGCTCTAGATATATCTAAGGCTTTTGACAGGGTATGGCATGAGGGTCTCTTTAGGAAAATTAGATCATACGGTATCACTGGTAGAATACTTAACATAATTAAATCCTTAGATAAGAGAAAAATCCAGGTTGTCCTCGACGGTCGTACATCTAAACAATATGATATAAATGCGGGGGTGCCCCAGGGTTCTATCCTTGGACCTCTACTGTTCCTGATATTCATAAATGACCTCCCCGACAAAATTGCCTCTGAGATGGGTATATATGCTGATGACACTACACTCTATGGCAGGCATGACAGGAAGACGAATGAACACATTTCTAAGGAAATGGCGGAAACACTAGAGGAAGACTTCCAATCTGCGGTGGAATGGGGACAAAAGTGGTTGGTCGCGTTCAATGCTGCTAAGACTAAACTAGTTTCATTCAATAATTACAAGAAACCCTCTCTACCACCTATAGCAATGGCCAACGACTCTTTATATGAGAGTACATCTTTCAAACTCCTTGGCCTAACGTTCACAGGAAACATGAGTTGGAACAATTACATTGAAGGCATTGCCACGGCCGCTGCAAGAAAGGTGGGCTCTCTCTACCGTGCTAGACAACTACTAACACCCGAAAGTATCCTGTACCTATATAAGGCCACCATTCGCCCATGTATGGAGTATTGCTGTCACATCTGGGCTGGTGCATCTGCTACTAGTCTCTCGCTCCTTGACAAGGTTTAAAAGAGAGTCGCAAACCTGATAGGCCCTAAACTGGCATCTAAGCTTCAGCCTCTGTCCCATCGAGGAAATATTGCATCCCTCTGCCTTTTCTACAAGTATTTCAGTGGTGATTGCTCTGACGAACTTTAATTACTTGTGCCCCCACGACGTGAGCACCCTCGACAAACCCGACAGGCTACTAAATCCCACCCCCACACTGAAGAGATCCCTAGATGTAAAAGATCTTTTTACTCCAATAGTTTCTTCCCCAGAACCACTAGACTCTGGAATTCCATTCCAGGTCCCTGCTTCCCCAACAGTACTGACGTGCAGAGGTTCAAGTGTAACGTGAACCGACATCTTGCTGCCCAAATCCCTATATAGTACCCCAGTAGTTGTTGCCCTTTATAGTAGCCCCCCCCTCCTACACCAAAGTGGCAATTTGCCTTGTTTGGGGTGAAAATGTAAAAAGAAAAGAAGAAAAAGATCATTAACTCTGCTTCACACCAGTCATGGCGAAATATATTTTCTCCTCTCTAAAATTGAAAATAGTCTTGAACGCCTTTTCAATTTTTTGGATTTTTAAATCTTCTTGTCTGGTGAGATAAATTATGATGGAAACGGTCTGCACATCGTAGCAAGATATGACTGTATTTACATAAATAATAATAAAAATAATGTATATATATATATATATATATATATATATATATATATATATATATATGAATTGCTATATAATTGTTTGCATAATCAGTCAACGCCACAGCCCACACAAACCACGAAAATCACAGTCTGGAAACTCTAGACAAGGATTTCAGATCCTTAGTACAGGTGCCTACTATTAGTGAATCTAAAGGAGGGCGAAACTGGACTCTAAGGCTCCTATCTGTAGCTTTTCTAGTTTGTGTGGGCTGCGGGGTTGTCTGATGGTAAAGATCATTGACAGCTTCCTTCAGTCTTGCATGTTAGATTTTTGTGGCAAGAGTTGCGCAATCTCCAACCACACATCACCTGAGTTGGCATTGTAAAATATTAGTGGCAAGTGGATGTTCAAGACGACTGGAAACAATGCCGAGATTAGCGGAGAACACATACAGTGCCTAGGATTCTCAAATGGCCCACCCCATTTGGTACTAGCCAGGTTAACGTCGCTTAACTTCGGTGATCTGATGATAACCGGTGTGTCAACGTGATTATGCTGCACACACACACACACACACACACACACACACACACACACACACACACACACACACACACACACACACACACACACACAGAGTGTCAAAATTATGGATCACCAATGAAAAATCAAAATTGTGATTCAAGCTTATATATTTGAAGCGAAATTAAAGAATAGTGAAGTAAACATTAATAAATCTATTTTAACAACAATCAAGTTGGAATGTCCTTCTTTTGTCTTTATAACAGCTTTTATCCGTTTTGGCAAATAATTGGCTAAATTGTTGCAGGTGGTACGGTCTTTTTTCTGCCAGGCTTCATGAAGTTTAGCCTCTAATATTTGTTTTTGATGAACATTTGTGCGTTCTCACTCTTTTCCCTTGATGGAACTACAAAGTTTCAATAGGATTTAGGTCTGGAGATTGAGGAGGCCACTTCATTACTGTAATCCCTCAAACCAACCAATATTCTCAAACCAACCAATATTCTCAAACTAACCAATATTCTCAAACTAACCAATATTCTCAAACCAACCAATATTCTCAAACTAACCAATATTCTCAAACCAACCAATATTCTCAAACTAACCAATATTCTCAAACCAACCAATATTCTCAAACTAACCTTTTTGGTGTATGACATGAGGCATTGTCTTATTGGAAGTGTTATTACTAAATATTTTTGTCAAAGAGGTTTGGTAAACCTGATTCAACATGTTAGTATGAATTGTGGAGTTCATTCTGCCCTCACATGTGTACAACAGTCCAGTCACTGAAGAAGTCATGCAGCCCAAAACTATTATGCTTCCTCCTCCAAACTTGACATTTGGAACCACACAATCAAGATGAAATAATTCTACTTCCCTACGGTGAACATAAACCGCTCCGTGAATGCCAAAAATCTGATGAAGAATAAATGAAAATTTGCTAAAATTTTTGAATAGATTTAAAGATGGGTATTCACATAAAAATTTCAATTACTCCTTTCGAATTTTAGGAAATAAAAGTTGTTAACTAATCTCAAAGTTACTTTTATCAGACGAAAAAGTTTTGGCCCGGTCATCAGGTGTCTAATTGCTATATTTTTCTTTTGCAAATTCCAGCCGTTTATTCTTGTTAGGCAGAGACACGTATGGCTTCTTCCTTGCTTTGCATCCTTTTACTTCCGCTTCTAATAACATTCTTCTCAGTGTTCGAGCTGATATGTTTCTGTATGCATCCTCCTTAAGTTCAGCAGCAAGCTCTGAAGAAAATTTCTTTCTATTTGCAAAGGTCTGCCTTTGAATGCATTTTCAATTAAATATACTATTATAGCACTTGCTGGAATCAAATATTACCTGAAAATAAGAAACCACTTTTAGTATAACACTGAATCATTTTGAATATGGGAAGGAATTTAGTATGAAACTCAGGTAAAACTCTTGAAAGAGGTTTTAAAGCAAATAAATACAACAATCTATTCTTAAATATTTTACATTTTCTCTCAACTGTTCACTGTACAATTATTAAAATATGTAGGTTTCAACTATTATCTAAGTTTTTTATAGGTGCTCCATAATTTTGACCATGGCTGCATACACACACATATACACACATTTATATATATATATATATATATATATATATATATATATATATATATATATATATATAAAAACGTCAGGCGAATTGAATATATATATATATATATATATATATATATATATATATATATATATATATATATATATATATATATTCAATTCGCCTGACGTTTTTTTTTTCATTTCAGCTTGCATATTATATATGGCGCCCAAAAGTTGTTGTTCAGCCCTATTCTTTTCAAACGCTTTCTATCGGTACACTCGATCGTCCTCAGTAGCGATTGTTGTTGTCGCTTTGTTTTTCTTTGAGTTTTGGTGTAATATAGTTAGTTTATTTTTTATTGGTTATAAAGGTGGGTTCAGGATGGGCAGGGGCGAATTATTTTTATTTTAATTTCGATTTTCTTATTTTATAGTTTATTTATTTAGTTTCTTGTTAGTTATTGAATATAGTTAGTATATTTGTCCGGTGTTAAATGAGATCTGGTCATTAAGGGGTTGTAGATTTTTTTTTATAAGTATGGCTTCTAGTAATTTTAGTCGTCGTGTGCAGTTGTTAAGGTATCGAATTTTACTGTAGTTAGTTAAGATATTTCTAATATCGGAGGACTGTAGGTTTTTACTATGGGATGTTAAGTGTTGTTTTATGGCGCTATTGTCAGCTAAATAATAGGTTAGTCGTCGAGAGAGTGTTGTTGTGGTGTGGCCTATGAATGCGTTGTATCAAGTTTTAGAGTTGATTCGGAGACATTCTTCGAAAGAGGCAAATAAGTCTATACAGTACATTAGTTTGGTGTTAGTATTATTATTGTTTTTAATTATTAAATTGGAGGTTTAAATTCAATATAATATATTATTAGTTTAATCTTTTTGTTCTGGTCGGTGGCTCTGGTGTATCTTTTAATTAGGTTTCTTTTTATTTTTTGGTCTGTTTTGTGGTTAATGTGTAGTTGGTTTTACATTATACTTAGATGGTGTCATTTTTGTTAAGGTTAGGTTTTATGTTTTTATTTTGGAGTGAGTTTAAATAGAGTTTTATGGGTTTATCAACGATTTTATTGGGAAAGTTATTTGGTATTGGTTGGAAAGGTATTAGGGTTTGTTTTATGTTTGTTAGTTCTTTGTAAAATATTTGTCGGGTTGATGCTATATTGTATGAGCGGTTAATCAAATTTTTTATAAGGGCAGTTTTATATTTTCCTGGGCATTCGCTATAGTAATTCAAGAGTAATGCATTATTGTTGATAGGTTATGTATTTAGTGGGATTGCTTGAATCTACCAATAAGTTGAGAAATGGTATTTGATTATTTATGTTTGATTCGATTGTAAATTTGAGGACGGAATGTGTTCCTAGGTTTAGTTGGAGCTTTTTAATGTCTTGAACGGATTCAACTGCGATGAATACGTTGTCGACATATCGGGTAGAGATAGTGGGTTTATTTTTAGATCTGAGAGAATTTTGTTTTCGAAGTGGATTAGGAAGTATTTTGGGTAAAGATATTGTAGAATTAAATTTGCAATATTTTATTCAAAACAAGGAAAACGAAATAAAGGTGAAATGTTTCTTATTCCATGGAGGTTAAAAAAAGACTCTTTTCCTATTACTATTGTACTCCACAATATATATATATATATATATATATATATATATATATATATATATATATATATATATACTAGCATTTCAGCCCGGCGTTGCTCGGGTGTTTGGAGGTGCATGTTGAGCAAAAAAAAAAGAAAAAGAAAAAAGCAGTCAATTTTTTAAAACTTTGACTCCTATTATGTCCCCTTAACATTTGTTGTTTTAGGCTCAAAGTAAGTTATTAAGTTAGATCCATGTTCAAGGAACCCATATCTAAATTTTCAAGTGTTTAGACCCAAAATTGTCGGAGGAGTTTGGTAGAGTTTTCAAAAGTCAAATCGTTGAACTTTGACCCCTTACTCGCCAAATTTCTGGCCAAAAACCGATCACATCGATTTCCCCAAATCTCAGTACCCTGCATATTAAATTTCACGTCGGTAGACTAAAATTGACAGAGTTATTGCGTAGGGAAATGTACACAGACAGACACACTGACAGACAGACACACAGACACGTTCACTTTTATAGATATACTAGCAGGGGTGCCCGGCGTTGCTCGGGTGTTTGGAGGTGTATGCTGTGCAAAAAAAAACAAACAAAAAAATGGTTAATTTTTTAAAACTTTGACCCCTATTATGACCCCTTAAAATTCATAGTTTCGGGCTCAAATCACTTTATTTAGTTAGATCCAGGTTCAAGGAACTTATATCTAAAATTTCAAGTGTCTAGACCCAGAATTGTCGGAGGAGTTTGGTAGAGTTCTTAAAGGTCAAATCGTTGAAATTTGACCCCTTACCAGCCAAATTTCTGGCTGACACCCGTCACATCGATTTTCCCAAATCTCAGTACCCGGTATTTCAAATTTCGAGTCTATAGACTAAAAATTGACAGAGTTATTGCGTAGGGAAATATACACAGACAGACAGACAGACAGACAGACACGTTCCCTTATATATATATATATATATATATATATATATATATATATATATATATATATATATATATATCCATTAAATAAGGCAAATAAACCTCGTAAGCAGATTCTGATTTTGTTTTAAACAATAGGTTGAATCTTTCTACGATTGTACATTTGTCTGAATACAATTTCACATTCGTCGACAGACATTTATTCCGTCTTGGTGTTAGTTTACAAAACTTGTCCCAATCTAACGGCACGAAAATGGCGTCACTGTGAATGCGTGCGCCAGCGCACAACATCGTAATATGCTCCAGTCTGTGTCAAGGACGCAGGTCCATTAAATGCCGCTAGACAGTAATAAGCACTTTGTTGTCACCGTCATTATTCGCCCATAGTTCAAGGTTGTCGTCTGTTTACAAGAGAAGAACAACAAAACCCAGTAAAAGCATTAGTTTATAAACTATTAAAAAAATGGACTAAATTTAGGTATGAAATCCTAGAAACAAGGAAAACTGAAGCAGCCCAAAGTCTTGTGAGAAATGAGATACGACAACAAAGGTAACACAAGACGCATTTCAACTTTAAAAAGTTGAGCTCAAAAGAAAAAAAAAAAAAAAAAAAATAACAGCTTCAAATTAAAAAAAACTTTAATTTCAAATTAAAATAAAGTTCAAATTTTAAATTTCATGTACCTATGGCTATATAAAGGCCAAATTTATTTTTGAATAAGATAAGTTGGAAAAATATTATAAGGGTTGGCTAACTAGTTTCGAACTTCGCTTAAGCACAATCTTGGTTAGGATCACGATAAAAATTAGGTGCTCAACACCCCACTTTTAATACACTTTATAATTAACTCTTACTGTGCCTCCAATTTTATATTAAATTCTTCACCGTAACTCGCACGCGTGACATCATCTGAAACTCCTAGAAGCCATTTACGTTACGTCTTTGAGATTTTCCGTCTGTGTGAAAAAAAAAAAAAATGAAAAAGAAAATCTCTTTGGACTCAATGGTGTTTTTAATTTGATTACTTCCCCTTTTTCTTCCCTCGCTATAATCTCCATTCCATATTACTTTATTTTAATCGCAACCCTAAGCACGATTTAGCTCTGTTGAGCGTGATCTGAATCCAGTTTGCTTTTTTTTTGGGGGGGGGGGCATTTTCACTCAAAACAAGGCACAGCACCACTTGAATTAAGGAGCTACTATTTGCGACAACATTTGTTATAGCGATCCAAAAGAGGGAATAACTCTAATTAAGCAAGTAACAGTTATGGTTCTTTATAAATCTTTAGAAAAGAGTTCTAGAGAGGAAAAAGAGCAATATGGCGGACATCGCTTGACATTCAATATCGTCTATAATTAATTTAATATTTTTGCCATGAATAAATTGTGTTAAAATACAATGAGCTTATCGGTTTGGTATTAAAATATCAATAATCCTGACATCACCATTTCAACAGATGCTATGTAGGGAGTTGAGCAGCAAGATATCTGTTTACATTATACTCGAACCCCTGCATATCGATTTAGTCAGGGAAACATTCGCGTGAGCATTCATGACAAACAAGCACCCTCAAGATGTCCAGCTTTAGGGGAAAGGAAATAGACAGAAGTGGGGATGGCGATCGTTGCCTTAATAAGAAAATAAGCTAGTCGGCTTTTTATTAGAATATCATATAATCCTGACATAACCATTTCTCCGAACACAACAAAATTTGGCAACGAGATGAGATTGGATCAAATACTAGATCTAAAAAAAAAAATAAAATAAAATAAAACGCACATGGTCTAAAAATAATCATCGTCAGAGAAATCATTTCTAAACAGACGGAAAAAAATCTTTTGCAGAATAATTTGTTTGTGAACATACGAAAAAAAATTTCACAGGATTGGCAGGAGTTTCCGCCTACATTGATATTATCGTTACAGACACACCCCAAAAGGAACTTTTGCATCGTCTTACTTTTGTTCTGGATCGATTTCAACAATATGGATTTCACTTAAGATCCGATAAATGTTCCACACTTCTGTGAAATACATTCGATTCATATTTGGCAGGCAATAAAGTATATGGCAGCTCCAAAGGATGTTTCAACACTACGATCCTTTCTGGGCCTTGTAAGTCATTATGGCTATGTCTTACCCAAACTTCACAAGTTACGGGGGCACCTGAATAATCTCTTAAAAAAGATATAAAATGGAACTGGTCAAAATCAAAACATTTTTTAGTTCTGATCTATTGCCGGCACACTACAATCCATCATTATATATTACTCTTGTGACGGATGCTTCAAACTATGGAGTCGAAGCAGTAATATCACATATTTTTCCTGATGGAAACGTTGCACACGATTTAAATTCGTTGTCGCTACTAATCGAAAGTATAGCCAACTTGAGAAAGAAGCGCCAACAATTATCTTTGCGGTAAAGAAATTTCACAAAATGCTATATGGCTGGTATTTTACTCTGAGTACAGACCACAAACCCTTAATAAATATTTTTGGTTCCAGGAAAGGAATTCCAGTTTATACAGCAAGCCGCTTACAAAGATGAGCAACTGTGCTTTTAAATTAGGATTTTTCTATAAAGTACCAACGAAGTAGCAAAAGTGGCCCAAAAGACGAGGTTTCCAGAGTCATCTCTTTTCATCATCATCAAATTAGTGGAAGATAGTCATCACTGCTATATCTGTGGAACCCGAAGTTTTCTCGTCGCTGGTTCACTTCAGAGATGATCCAGGAGGCTACAACCACAGGCCCATTATTACAGAAATTTGGACATTTTCATTTCACAAGCTAGCCAAAAATATGCACTGACTAGCAACTTCAACCACTTTTTTTTTAGAGAAGATCTTTATCCAAGATCAATGAGCACTTCTTTTTGGAGAACGTGTTGTTATCTCATTCAAACCTCAAAAGAGAATTTTGAAGCAATTCCACTATGGACATTAGGGAATCAATCGAATGAAAGCCTGGCACGTGGCTATGTCTATTGGCCTAATAGAGAAACTTGGCAATTAGAGAAACTTGTGCTTAATTTGAAATGGTTATGAAGACTTCTCGGAAAACAATATTGTATGCATGGCATACCTCAGAAATGCCTTGGTCACGACTACACATGGAATTTGCAGGACCAAATTTATGCACAACATTACTTAATATTGGTTGAGGTTTACAGTAAGTGGCCAGAAGTCTTTCAGATTAACTATACTATCTCAAATCAAACTGTAAAGAAACTAAAATATGGGGTGTTCATGAAATAATTGAACTACATTTCCATCAGCAGAATTTTCTGACTTCTGCAAACAAAACAGTATCTCAGATCTCCACCTTTCCATTCACCATCAAATGGCTAAGCTGAACGCCTTATCGACATATTGAAGAGAGCACTCTTGAAGTTAAAAAGGGAAGGAACTACTGAAGAGATCGTAATAATATTTCTAAGAAGCTACAGAGCTACCCCAAATCCAAATTGCCCAAATAGAAAAGCCTCCTACTGATGAATTGATGAACAGAAAAATACGTTTACCAATGGATACTATTCGACCATCATCAAATAAGTGAAACAGGATGATGGACAACTAGTTCAATCGCAATCATGGAGCAAGATCACATAAATTCTTAGCAGGACAACCTGTATTGGCAAAAGATTACATCAATGATAAAGAAAAATGGATACAAGGTCATATAATACGTCGTTCTGTTAATGTAATCTATGATGTGGATGTACAAACATCTATTTGGGTCAGACATGCAAATAAACTTCGTTACTCATATCTTCTCAAGAAAGACAAATAACAATTCAATTAAATATCTTACTGGGCACATTTGAATTATTTCAAAGTGTTCAAGCAACATGCAGTAAACAAAGTAAGTCTGAGAAGCATACAAAGAAGGTCCAACTTCAACTCTACAAATAGACCCGCATCAAACATCATACACACATCATATTCCAAAGGTAAGCTGTTATAGCGATCCAAAGAGCAATAAATCTAATAAAGGAAGAAGTATCGCGCCTTGTAGATCTTTAGAAAAAATAGAGTTCTAGAGAGGAAAAAGAGCAACATAGCGGACATCGCTTGAAATTCAATAATGATTGTAATTAATTTAATGTTTTGCCATGAATAAATTGTGTTAAAATACAATGAGCTTGTCGGCTTGTTATTAGAATATCTAATAATCGTGACATCACCATTTCCCCGAACGCAACAGATGCTATGTAGGGAGTTGAGCAGAAAGATGTCTGTTTACATTACACTCGAACTTCTGCATATCAATTTAGTCAGGTAAGCATTCGCGTGAGCATTAATGACAAACAAGCACCCTCAAGATGTCCAGCTTTAGGGGAAAGAAAATAGACGGAAGTGGGAATGGCGATCGTTGCCTTAGTAATAAAATAAGCTAGTCGAGTATAGAGTATATTTGTAGGGTCCCAGTGATCTCACCTCTACATCTGGCTAATACGCAAAGAACATCGGACTGCTTTTTTATAGTACTAAATTGTTTCTCTTTACACGCAATTGAAAAATTTCTAAGGGATAAAATCATGACGTTTAAGGCTGAAACTATTGTAGGCTCTCAAAAATGTCCGATATATGTGAAGCTCTCGTTGATTGGTGTCAAAAGCCAGGAGTTTTCACACAAAATTTCTACAGCAGTTTCGCGTTGCTATTTTACAACTAAGATTCGAACGGTGTTTGGGACGAGAAATTGTTTCCTCCCTTTTCGGAAAGATACTATCTTTCAATATAATATGGTAGTTTATCGTTTTAACGGTTAGTGCGAGGCTGACTACATGGGGCATATCATTTAGCGCTTGGAGGTTAGAACATGCCCCCACCCCCTTCGATACGTAGGCACAAAAATAGCCAATATTCGGGCGTGTACAAGCTCCAAAGTCGGCCATCAATGAACATTTATTACAAGACCAGATATTTACTTAAGTGTATAAGGAGGAAACTTTTATCTTACACAGAACACGCTCGAAAACTCACTTAAAAGTTCTTGAGGCGTTGTCTCCAGGGTAGAACGATAAAATTGCCGCTTAAAAGAAAACAACACTACAGCTTTATTTCAGAACTTTTATTGAAATATCAATCAATTGATTATATAATAGAGATCACATTTATTCAATGTAGCCGGCTTCAACCTTAATCATCACCTTGATACGGGTCCGGAACTGGGAGCATGCGAGACATCACCGAATGCTCGGCGGATTGCGGCGGTCAGGCTGGCTTTAGTGTTGTGAGAGGTCATGTTGGTGATGTTCTCGATGTATAACCAAACGAAGTAGTTCACCGGGTTCAGGTTGGAGGAGAAGGGGGACCAGTAAGAGAAGGGTACAAAGTAGTATCACTCCTGAAGCCAAGCCTGCGTCTCTTTGGACTTGTGGACCGGTGCAGAGTTCTGCTGTTACACCCAGGGGCTTGCAGCGATCACCTGATTGCACTAGGGGATCACCATACTATTTAGCACACCCAGGTACACTTTGGTGTTGACCTCAAGCTCTGAACCGTATTGAGACATTAAATACAACATGACAAAAAGTGTTTTCTAATAAAAGCGGTCTTGGCAATGTCTTCAGTGTATTAGGTTATATTATTCCTGCCTTTTTCTTTCTGAAAATCAAAAGTAAGTTCGCGTGGGACCCAAGCTCCAAGTGTGAATCTCATCAACTGAAGGTGGCATGAAATTGTCGCAAACTCACGCGTAATCTTTTCACCCAAATCTCTATATGTCTGATGGCCATCTTTCTTTAAAAAAAAAACCTGAGTTGGTCTTCATCTATCTTGAATGGTCTTCCGGAACGAGGAGTGTCACTGAGGTCAAAATTGCCGTTTGAATCTGGTAAACCAATCTCAAACAGTTCTCTCAGCTATAGCGTCTTCTCCATATACGGCACAAATGTCCTTGGTCACTTCACTCGCTTTTTGACCTCAATTAAAGGCGAAAAGAAGGAAGTGTCGAAAATGTGATTTTTATCTACTTGACAATCCATTTATTATAGATAACACTTTGCCAAATATCAAAACACTTTTTAGAACAAAAAACTTTTATGAAACGGCGGGAACTTATGCAACAACCTGGTATTTGTTTCAATTAACGTCACGTGACGAGTTTGAAATCATAAAATAAACCTAAACGCAGATTGCGTATGTATTATTATAGAATCGATCTTCTATTGATTATTATATATTATGAGGAATAATTTATCCGGTGAACTAATTCGTAAAAGAAAAGAAAAACTAATGATGAATAATAATGATAATGTCGTCCATCAAATTCCGTCTATGTTTGTTTACAATATCACGTCAGCTGATATTTGGGTTTGACGATGAATGCCCTGGAAAAGTTACTTCTGATTAATGTTTAGTCTTAAAATATGCAAACTAAGAAATTATTGGCGTCGATTTTAAATAGTACCTTTTCTATATCTCCAAATAACAATAAATCTGTTTTTTTAAGAAGAAATGATTTTCTGAGATTTTATTACCTTTGGCCGGTGTAACGTAAAATATTCCCCTGTAAAAATTATTTTTTTATCTATAAGATAGAAAGGACTATTTTTAAGATCGGATTCCTTCGATTTTCGATACTTATCGGATGAATTTCTGTACAAAACATATCTAAGAGCACTGACATACATATAAACTAGCTTTGTGTGAAATTTGTAAAAGATAGGCTCAGCCGTTTCGGAACCTATAAGAAAGTAACTCTCACACACACACACAAAGTGATTTTTATATAAGGAAAGTATAGATGTAGATTGTGAACACCATTATATTTTGTAATTATTTTGTTACGCCAAGACTTCTACCACAGGTCTTTACCCAGGCAACGTCGCGAAAACGAAAATAATGCATTATAATAAAATGATGATTGAATTTCATAGACAAGATTGTTGGCTCTGTTTGACTTCGCAAATGGAACGAGAGTGGCAAGCAAGATATGGTCAATTCTGATTCATATATTCTCAGATAATGTGATTCTCACCTCTTTTCCTATGTTAAGACTGGATTTACTGTTTGGTGGATGATATCAACATGTACTGTCCCAGGAGGCTTCATTTAAAACAAGACTGTAGTATCCGTGGGTATTTCTTGTGTTTGGATAAAAAGCGACATCAGAAGAGGGCAGCTCGGTCTGTTCGAGCACACTTCTTCTCCCAACGTGTGGTGAACTTGTGGAACCAGCTGCCGGAAGATTTCATATCTGCAGAGTCACTCAATACCTTCAAAGCCAGACATAACAAACATTGGACGAATCACCTGCTTCGCTTTGACTACAAATCTAGAAACGATGTGTATTGAGAGACTGTAATCTCAGGTGTATAGGTCTGTGTTCCTTCTCACCGTATATTGTATTGTATGTATTTTATTGTATTGTGTATCTAATTATCCAGCTAACTAGACATAAAAAAAACGGAATTCAAGAAGAGGAGACAATCCTGACTATAATCTTTCTGTTCATGCTGGAAACCATTTTTGAAACCAAATTTTTTCTCTATTATGAACTAATTATTAGAAAAAAAAAACAATAGCTGTAGCGTATAGCATATAAATGAACGAATGTTTTAAGTACTAACGTATCACCGCTTATCAAGACTTAAAGCCATTCGAGGATAATGTTTAATAAGTTTATCAGTTTTACGGTTAGATAATTTCATAATGCTGACCGAAACTGGGATGCATTAGATTATTTAAGAGGATAGTTCAACAATAATTTCTTTAAAAGATCCATGTTTTAGTCAGCTTGAAAGCAGCACCGTGGTATTGTGTTCTACAGAGAAGTAGATCTCGAAAAGAAAATTTGTTCATGGAAGTTTCGTTTAGTTTTGGGTAGACAAGGGGAAATGAAATTATTTATAGTGGTTGTTGGTTGACTAGTTTTTATTGTGAATGATTTACTGAGGGAACAATAGATTGGAGCTCAGTCGAGCACATAGTAAAATAATGAGAGAGAAAAGAAATGCTAACAACCTCTCTTCTATGAGAAAAAAACTCTATGAAAGAGAAAAGTGCATCACTACTAGCTTTTGAAGTTGATTTTGTGCTCTGTAAAGGCAGAAAAGAATGCCCTGAGCAGCCCCTCCCCCCACACAAATACAGTAACAGTACCCCACCTAAGGCGTATTTTACTCTTACACAACTAAAGGATTGCGTCAGGAGTGAAACTTTCTGGAGCGATAGAATGATTTAACCATTTTTCTACATCATCAACATCTATATTAGAAACGGATTTGATGTAAGCCTTCCATTGATTCATATCTTCCATAAGTTTTATAAGTTACTAGCTAAAGATAATTGGCGTTGCCCGGGATACAATGAAATCATTGTAGAGTCTAATTTTTAAGTTTACACATTTAAAAATATCATATTTAAAAAATATAACATTTTAGCTTTAACGTAGACAATTTATATTATATTATTCAATTAAAAATATGAGTTGTGTCCTTGGTAATTGGCATTTTTTTGAGTGATTTTTATAAACTAGCCGTTTTAAAAACCAGCAAAAGTTATATCCGTTGATTTCGAATGAGTGCTAGATGTCACATTAATAGTTGAATATGATTAAATTTTTGTCCCTGTTTGTACTAAATATTAACCTCTATGAATACATATGAATTGAACGAACGCTATAATAGTTAGTTCGTTGCACTTAGTCATAACAAAGATACATACAAAATTTCAGCCAGATCGGTTCAGTAGTTCCCAAGAAAAAGTGAAACAGGCGCACAGCTAAACAGACTAAGATAAATATAATATAGATGCTTCATATAATCAGTTGTCTGGGCCAGATTATCTATCTATCTATCTATCTATCTATCTATCTATCTATCCATCTATCCATCTATCTATCTATCTATCTATCTATCTATCTATCTATCTATCTACACTTCTCTACTATTTATCAAAAACTAATTTATGTCTGGCAGTGTTCTTAGATATGTTTTGTACAGAAATTCATCCGATAGGTATCGAAAATCGAAAAAAAAAAAATTCGATCTTAACATTGTCTCTCTCCTGTTATAGATAATGTTATGGGGGTAAATCGTAATAAAACGAAGGAACACAGGATTTGTAGGAACGAAACATGTATTCACATATATTACAGGCAAAGATCGGTTGGGAACACCATTCCTCAACTGTGGGCGTTTGCACACGACCTGCTTCATCGCGTACCAATCTCAGACTGCCGGGCACCGGTATCGATACCGAAAGTGACGTCACTAGAGGAAATGACGTCATGAGGTAGTCCATTAATCCCCCTGGAGGGGCGTCTCTAACAGATAAACAAGAATTTTACAGGGGAATATTTTACGTTATACCGGCCGGTGTAACGTAAAATATTCCCCTGTAAAAATTATTTCATTTTTATTTATAACAAAAGAAAGACTATGTTTAAGATCGTAAAGCCCAAATATAAGCTGACGTGATATTTTAAACAAACGTAGATGGAATTAATCAATTGCTTGAATTGGAGTTTTAAGGGACCAGAGTTATCTATAAATATAAAAGCGAAAATGTATGTATGCATGTATGTGTGTTCGCTTTTTCTGTATGTCTACAAAAGGCTTTTTTCAGAGAAGCGGTCGCTCGCCTAACAACTTTTTAAAACTTTTTATATCACATATAAATCGTAATATCTCACAGTTAACAACGAAGCTCGCCTGTCTATTTAATTTGCTCGATTTCGGGAAGATAAATATTCAACATTTGTCGCTCGCCGCATGTGGGTTAGTCTTTTTCCTATAACATTTTGAGAAGCGTTCCCGCAGTAAATGAAATACTATCCCGCAGTCAAACTTGACCTCATTAACTCATTAAAACGGGCACCTGCCAAATCCAAGTAATTAAATAAATTCAAACGTGTTTCAGTTAGCATCTCGCGGTGGGACAATGGTTAACGTCGCACGATTTTTTTTTCACACTTTAATTTACAACTTTGCCTCAAGGGTTCAGGTTCGATCAACACTTACTTTTTTTAACCCCCTCACCCCCGGAGTTTCCACACACACCCCCAAACACCCGGGCAACGCCGGGTACCCCTCGCTAGTTATTATTATTATTTAAAATTTTTATTTTTGCGAATTAGTTCACCGGGAAAAGTATTCCTCGTAATTTATCATAATCAATAGAGGAATGATACTATAATAATACATACACAATCTGTATAAATTAAAATATCATGTTTAAGCGTATTGTACGATTGGGCAACGCCGGACGGCCAGCTAGTTAAAAACACATTGCAGTTAAATATGTTTTTATATTACCAATAACATGGTACAGCAATAGCAAATGAAAATTGTCTGGTTAGAAGCAAAGTTTTACTTGCCAGCATAAATGCTAAATAGGCCTGACTTTGAAAATCCAAAAACATAACTTTATATATTAAAGATCTAACTTACATAGAACCTAGCTAACGTTCGATAAATTTCCCACCTTAATTAAAGATTGCTGAGTTTTACACGACTTATTAATTGAAGGTTTAGACACGGCTTCAATTATTTCTGCGATGGAATGGTAGGAATTTTGGTTAAAAAAATGCAGTTGCTGATTGCAGTCGTTTGAAGCGTGATAACCTCACGTGCTCTTTTAGGTTCGGATTCCGTCGATATTACGGAGAAAAGGAATATGGTTATCGGCGGAACAAGGAGTTGCTTAATATAAGGTTTTCTGCTGCATCGATGAAGCATAACAATACACAGGGTCGGGGCACAGACAATGGAAACATATTTCAAGGAAATGAAAACCATTTCAAGGAAATTCCTTGTGTCCACAGGACAGCTATTAACTAATTTATCATTTTTGTGTTTTTCCCCATGAAGAGAAAATATGAGATTGCACGTTCTTGTTATTTATGCATCTTTAAGAAATCTATATCTATGTATATAAGTGAGAATGTGTATGTTTGAGGACAATTCTCAACCTATATACTCAACGAAGTTTTGATCCACAAATTTGAAATTTGATATATAGGGAATTCAGACACGTAGGAAAAATGAAAAAATTGAAACGTGGGAGTCACCAGATTTTTGTCTGTTTGCTAACAGTTTCCCAAACGCGCAGGCGTGAATGGTTCACGCGACAGATTCCTTATATTAAGAATAGGTAGGTTTGAAAACACTTTTTAAAAATCATGTCAAGCTGGTTTAATGGCTAACGTACTTAACTCACTATTTTAAAGTTTTGGTTGCGATCTCAGTGCGAGTATGTTTTTATTTACAAGAATTAAACTACTTAGAAAAAACCCCATAATACTTGCATGCGCATGTCTCAGTTTCTGGAGGAATTAAAATATAATATTCATGCGTATTTTACGACGATGCAACGCTGGGCGGCTGGCTAGTATATTTTATAAAAGTGAGAATGTGTGTGTGTATGCGCACACAAGAGAGAGAGAGAGAGAGAGAGAGAGAGAGAGAGAGAGAGAGAGAGAGAGAGAGAGAAAGAGGACACTTCTCAACCTATATACGCAACGAATTTTTTTATCTACAAACTTGAAATTTGGTGTAGAGGGTATCAGACATATGGAAAACGTTTTAATCGGTTTAAACAGAAATAGCCGACAAGGGGTTAAAATTGAAAAATTGGTAGTCATCGGATTTTTATCCATTTGTCAGAAAAAACATAATACTCACATGCACATGTCTCAGTTTGTGTATAAATTAAAATATAATATTAATGCGTATTTTACGACCCGGGCAACGCTGGGCGGCCTGCTAGTATGTACATAAAATAAAAAGGTTAGGATAGTAGGGATCATTTTGCAATATATAAAGTAAAACCCAAATAGAAAAAAAAAACATTGGATTATATTTTAGATAAACCCATGCAATTCCACGAAAGATTTACGGTTGTTATGTCGAGTTGTTACACTTCCCATTGAAACAGCATTTTTATTGCTACCACCCTCCCCCACATTGGATGGACGGATCTTCATTTTAATCCGCCGATTTGTTTGTTAAGCTTAAGTTTGAAATATCATAGTTATTGCTATGCAACTCTGAATTTTGGAATTAGCAGTTTTATTGGTATGTAGCGTTCAAATTTTTATTTGGCTGTTTTATTGATATATAACATTCAAGTTTTAGATTAAAAGTTTTATTGGCATATAACACTTCATTTTGAATTAGCAGTGTTATTGGTATGTAACGTTCACATTTTTATTTGGCTGTTTTATTGATATATAACATTCAAGTTTTAGAGGCCCTGTCGGTGGGGCATTAGAATACGCCGACTGCCCCCCTGCAGAGGGTAAAAGTCCCTCAATGGGGGTCCTGGATATGACCTTAAACTATATCCAGTAGTGAGGCCCCAGCTTGTGGGCTTTGGGGAGTGTGGAGCCACCCTTTAATTACCATTGCTCCCAGGTCCACTCTGACTCGGAGTGGTAGTACCTGTTAGAGTCTCAACTATGGGTTAAATAGAAACCGACGTGAAAACAACAAATATATTCTATAAAAAAAATTTTTCTTCAAAATCTTTGGATTCGGCATTAAATAACTCGGAAAGGGTTGCTATGCCGTAAAACAAAAACAACCAACCAACCATCAAGTTTTAGATTAAAAGTTTTATTGGCATATAACACTTCATTTTGAATTAGCAGTGTTATTGGTATGTAACGTTCACATTTTTAGCTTGCCAGTTATTTATCTCTAGTACTTTATATTCCTATAGACGATGGATCAAAGCAAGGAAAGTAGCCGCCTAATAGAATTCTAACACCTCCAAACTGTCATCGGCTTATTCGCACGAAACGGCATTTCCCTCACCCTCAACCCTACTCTGAAAACTAAAAACAAATAAAAATTTAAAATAAGAGATAAATAAAAAAACGAGAGATAAATAAATAAATTAATTAATAAATAAAAATAACACTTATATATAAAAAAAAACAAATAAAAGTCACCACCAGTAAAAGATATACAACCATAAAAAACAAACCGATGATATGGGAAATTATAAATCAAGGGCAATAAATAACCTCCAAGGTAAAAAATCACCTAACACCTTTCTACTGATGACGACTTAAACATAAGAAACGGCATCCTCCATTCCCCACCACACCCCCGAAAAATAACCTACTGCTTACATTCACAAAGCATACACCCCAATTTCCCCCGGGATGTAGGTCGTAAACAAATATCTGATAAAAACCAATGTAGTCTTGACACACGTTTAAATATCTATTCTTTTTTGGTCTGATGAAGCGTTGTCCCTGAATTGGGATTCCACTAAAACATGTATGTACATTTGTAACCAATAATGTTTATATAATAAACAGACTATATACCAGCTCTGTCCTGCATTGAGCATGCTTATCATGCATGTTTCAATGAATTTACATCTAGGAAACCAATCGATACAACCGGTATATATATATATATATATATATATATATATATATATATATATATATATATATATACACACATTTTGAATCTATACACCATCATATATTAGTGTTTAATCGTATACATTATTAACCGCTATATATGTTATTTATTGACTGTTAATTTGAAAATATACTTTTCAAGCAATCATAATTAGGCATTTCTTATTAAAATTATTTTCTCGTATATATATATATATATATATATATATATATATATATGTATGTATGTATTCATAAGAAAATATGCCTATTCAATTAGATTTCACCCTTTATCCAATCCTTTTATTTATCAATTTGAGTGTATATTAATATGTAACAATGGAGCATATGCAATTAAATGGAAAAAAAAAATCCATATTCTAAATTCCAGGGGCATTTTAGTTTATTGTTTATATCTTTCAGCATGTTGAAATCTTCAATTCTTCACAGCATCTGTTTCGTTAACGCAGAACTATTCATATAATTATTATGTCAATGTTTGAACATTTTCCGCCCTGACTCACTGAAGAATAAGAACTCATTAACTGTAAAAGAAAAGAAAGCAGAATTTTGACATTAGTACAAACATCCGAAAAATAAATCCGAAGGGATGTTGCATCGTATTAAGTGATATTTACACCATCTTTGATTTTGAACAGTCTAACGTGAGATGAGAAATAAACTGTAAGACGATTTAAATCTTGGAATTTGGAATATAGACTTTTTGTTAGTTTATATATATATATATATATATATATATATATATATATATATATATATATATATATATATATATATATTCAGGTTTGAGGTGTTAAAAAGTCAGAACTAATGAAGACAACGAGGTTGTTAAATAGTGCTCAATAGAAAGAGCAAAATACTTTTTTATTATTTGGGATAAACAGTTACATATGGTCGCTACAAATAGCCATCTGTTTCAGTCAAAGAGAATTCATCAGGCGACCTGGAACCTCTTGACGCCAAAAAGAAAAAAAAAACATTTTTCTTTTTGGCGCCGAGAAGTTCCAGGTCGCCTGATGAAGTCTCTTTGACTGAAAAAGATGGCTATTTGTAGCAACCATATGTAACTGTTTACCCCAAATAATAATAATAATAATAATAATAATAATAATAATAATAATAATAATATATATATATATATATACATATAAAGATATATATATATATATATATATATATATATACTTTCTATTTGTTTTTACATAAGCAGTAATATGTTGCTACACAGTCATGAACATGTTTTGGCCATTTAGTTACTAGCAACTAGAGACCTCTTCAGGCGATACCGCTTATACGAAAGCAAAGTTTGCAATGAAAATATCAGGTCTTCAGCGTCATAGGCAAGTAATATCAATCAATTCCATCAAGTGTTGTTAAAAATAGAAATAAGGAATAAGATTTGGTTTTATGTAAAGGAGACCAACTAGGGGTGTGGATTAGAGTCTGTGTTGAGATATAGGAATAAAAAGAAAAGGATGGAGGTAAAAAAAACCGAGTCAGAGATAATGAAAGACTGGAAAGAAGGGCATATGGATGCGTGTGTGATAGCCGCCATAAATCTTAAACATACTAGTGCGTATAGGATCGATTACCAGGAGAATGTGAATTTGACAACTTTTTGGAATATCTATGTTAAAAGGGGTTTAGTTTTTACCGGAATTATTAATGCTGGGAAAAACAAAAATGTTGTAATAAATAGTGATGCATAGTGATAAGTAGAAAGATTACATATCTAAAAACAAAATATGTTTAAGGCTCTCAAAATTCATGCTAGAATTAAATTTTTTTTTAAATTTAATTTTCACCCCAAACAAGGCACAGTGCCACTTTGAAGTAGGGGGCTACTATCAGGCACATAAGTTGAAGGGGTATTATGAAGGAAGATGAGCAGCAAGATGTCTGTTCACATTGCACTTGACCTTCTGCATGTCAGTACAGTTGGGAAAGCAGAATCCCAGAAGAGAGTTTCAAATCCAATTACTTACAAGAACCCGTGGCGTAACGGATAAAGTACAAAGTCACACTCTTCTGAAGGTTTAATCATCAAGGCGTGCGATACTAATAATACAACTGCGACTTCTACTAGGTAATCGCCGACGAACGAGAGTATACTATCTCCGTGGATTAAATAATTCTGTGCCGATTTCTGGGTTTGACAGAAAGGTTCTCGAGTTCAACAAGATACAGAGGTTGCATCGGCCAAAACGTTATGAGAATAGCACTAAACATGAAATAATTCAAATAATACAAAATATGATGTTCATTATATAATTTTCAATCCTCTCATAATATTCTTCATCATTCAACTGATAGAGTATTTGGAAAACAAATATCTTCGTGTTGCTTTTGGTCTGGATAAGCCGTAACTCATTAGTAAACACAACAAAAACTAAAACAAACCACAAACAAACATACACATACACGTACACACACTCATATTCACGTTAACACACATGCACACACATATAAACACATGCACACACACAAATGCACACATACACACATGTATACCTAAACGCATACATACACACACATACACATACACACATACCCCATGCACATACACACATACACCCATACACGTACACATATACACATATACGCACACATGCAAATACACACATATACGTATACACATACACATATACACAATGCACATACACACATACACCTACACACATACACATACATACCTACATACATCTACACTCATACACACATACAAATAAACACATACACGTATACATGCATACATATACACTATTTCATTGCTAAATCAAATAAGGTACTGAACACCGCCTTCTACTTTACTAAACTATCCATTAAATAAAAAGGAATGATCGGAGCGTTTATGTTTATAAGATAATTTCATAGGTGTGCAAACGTCGTTTATACAATCTGAATATGAGCTCATCTATTGCACTAGCTGGTAGATCAATTGTACTCATCTCTTGTACTAGCTTCTATATCAATTGAACTCATCTATTGTACTAGCTGCTAGATCAATTGTACTCATCTATTGTACTAGCTTCTATATCAATTGTACTCATCTATTGTACTAGCTGCTAGATCAATTGTACTCATCTATTGTACTAGCTTCTATATCAATTGTACTCATCTATTGTACTAGCTGCTAGATCAATTGTACTCATCTATTGTACTAGCTTCTATATCAATTGAAGTCATCTATTGTACTAGCTGCTAGATCAATTGTACTCATCTATTGTACTAGCTTCTATATCAATTGTACTCATCTATTGTACTAGCTGCTAGATCAATTGTACTCATCTATTGTACTAGCTTCTATATCAATTGTACTCATCTATTGTACTAGATGCTAGATCAATTGTACTCATCTATTGTACTAGCTTCTATATCAATTGTACTCATCTATTGTACTAGCTGCTAGATCAATTGTACTCATCTATTGTACTAGCTTCTATATCAATTGAACTCATCTATTGTACTAGCTGCTAGATCAATTGTACTCATCTATTGTACTAGCTTCTATATCAATTGTACTCATCTATTGTACTAGCTGCTAGATCAATTGAACTCATCTATTGTACTAGCTTCTATATCAATTGTACTCATCTATTGTACTAGCTTCTATATCAATTGTACTCATCTATTGTACTAGCTTTTATATCAATTGTACTCATCTATTGTACTAGCTTCTATATCAATTGTACTCATCTATTGTACTAGCTTCTATATCAATTGTACTCATCATTTGTACTAGCTGGTAGATCAATTGTACTCATCTATTGTACTAGCTTCTATATCAATTGTACTCATCTATTGTACTAGCTTCTATATCAATTGTACTCATCTATTGTACTAGCTTCTATATCAATTGTACTCATCTATTGTACTAGCTGGTAGATCAATTGTACTCATCTATTGTACTAGCTTCTATATCAATTGTACTCATCATTAGTACTAGCTGGTAGATCAATTGTACTCATCTATTGTACTAGCTTCTATATCAATTGTACTCATCTATTGTACTAGCTGCTAGATCAATTGTACTCATCTATTGTACTAGCTTCTATATCAATTGTACTCATCTATTGTACTAGCTGCTAGATCAATTGTACTCATCTATTGTACTAGCTTCTATATCAATTGTACTCATCTATTGTACTAGCTGCTAGATCAATTGTACTCATCTATTGTACTAGCTTCTATATCAATTGTACTCATCTATTGTACTAGCTGCTAGATCAATTGTACTCATCTATTGTACTAGCTTCTATATCAATTGTACTCATCTATTGTACTAGCTGCTAGATCAATTGTACTCATCTATTGTACTAGCTTCTATATCAATTGTACTCATCTATTGTACTAGCTGCTATATCAATTGTACTCATCTATTGTACTAGCTTCTATATCAATTGTACTCATCTATTGTACTAGCTTCTATATCAATTGTACTCATCTATTGTACTAGCTTCTATATCAATTGTACTCATCTATTGTACTAGCTTCTATATCAATTGTACTCATCTATTGTACTAGCTGCTAGATCAATTGTACTCATCTATTGTACTAGCTTCTATATCAATTGTACTCATCTATTGTACTAGCTGGTAGATCAATTGTACTCATCTATTGTACTAGCTTCTATATCAATTGTACTCATCTATTGTACTAGCTTCTATATCAATTGTACTCATCTATTGTACTAGCTGGTAGATCAATTGTACTCATCTATTGTACTAGCTTCTATATCAATTGTACTCATCTATTGTACTAGCTTCTATATCAATTGTACTCATCTATTGTACTAGCTTCTATATGAATTGTACTCACCTATTCTACTAGCTGCGAGATCAATTGTACTCATCTATTGTACTAGCTTCTATATCAATTGTACTCATCTATTGTACTAGCTGCTAGATCAATTGTACTCATCTATTGTACTAGCTTCTATATCAATTGTGCTCATCTATTGTACTAGCTGCTAGATCAATTGTACTCATCAATTGTACTAGCTTCTATATCAATTGTACTCATCTATTGTACTAGCTTCTAGATCAATTGTACTCATCTATTGTACTAGCTTCTATATCAATTGTACTCATCTATTGTACTAGCTGCTAGATCAATTGTACTCATCTATTGTACTAGCTTCTATATCAATTGTACTCATCTATTGTACTAGCTTCTAGATCAATTGTACTCATCTATTGTACTAGCTTCTATATCAATTGTACTCATCTATTGTACTAGCTTCTATATCAATTGTACTCATCTATTGTACTAGCTTCTATATAAATTGTACTCATCTATTGTACTAGCTTCTATATCAATTGTACTCACCTATTCTACTAGCTGCGAGATCAATTGTACTCATCTATTGTACTAGCTTCTATATCAATTGTACTCATCTATTGTACTAGCTGCTAGATCAATTGTACTCATCTATTGTACTAGCTTCTATATCAATTGTGCTCATCTATTGTACTAGCTGCTAGATCAATTGTACTCATCTATTGTACTAGCTTCTATATCAATTGTACTCATCTATTGTACTAGCTTCTAGATCAATTGTACTCATCTATTGTACTAGCTTCTATATCAATTGTACTCATCTATTGTACTAGCTGCTAGATCAATTGTACTCATCTATTGTACTAGCTTCTATATCAATTGTACTCATCTATTGTACTAGCTGGTAGATCAATTGTACTCATCTATTGTACTAGCTTCTATATCAATTGTACTCATCTATTGTACTAGCTTCTATATCAATTGTACTCATCTATTGTACTAGCTTCTATATCAATTGTACTCATCTATTGTACTAGCTTCTATATCAATTGTACTCATCTATTGTACTAGCTTCTATATCAATTGTACTCATCTATTGTACTAGCTTCTATATCAATTGTACTCATCTATTGTACTAGCTTCTATATCAATTGTACTCATCTATTGTACTAGCTTCTATATCAATTGTACTCATCTATTGTACTAGCTTCTATATCAATTGTACTCATCTATTGTACTAGCTGCTAGATCAATTGTACTCATCTACTGTACTAGGTTCTATATCAATTGTGCTCATCTATTGTACTAGCTGCTAGATCAATTGTACTCATCTATTGTACTAGCTTCTATATCAATTGTACTCATCTATTGTACTAGCTTCTTGATCAATTGTACTCATCTATTGTACTAGCTTCTATATCAATTGTACTCATCTATTGTACTAGCTGCTAAATCAATTGTACTCATCTATTGTACTAGCTTCTATATCAATTGTACTCATCTATTGTACTAGCTGGTAGATCAATTGTACTCATCTATTGTACTAGCTTCTATATCAATTGTACTCATCTATTGTACTAGCTTCTATATCAATTGTACTCATCTATTGTACTAGCTTCTATATCAATTGTACTCATCTATTGTACTAGCTTCTATATCAATTGTACTCATCTATTGTACCAGCTTCTATATCAATTGAACACATCTATTGTACTAGCTGGTAAATCAATTGTACTCATCTATTGTACTAGCTTCTATATCAATTGTACTCATCTATTGTACTAGCTTCTACATCAATTGTACTCATCTATTGTACTAGCTTCTATATCAATTGTACTCATCTATTGTACTAGCTTCTATATCAATTGTACTCATCTATTGTACTAGCTTCTATATCAATTGAACTCATCTATTGTACTAGCTGCAAGATCAATTGTACTCATCTATTGTACTAGCTTCTATATCAATTGTAGTCATCTATTGTACTAGCTTCTATATCAATTGCACTCATCTATTTTACTAGCTTCTATACCAATTGTACTCATCTATTGTACTAGCTTCTATATCAATTGTACTCATCTATTGTACTAGCTGCTAGATCAATTGTACTCATCTATTGTACTAGCTTCTATATCAATTGTACTCATCTATTGTACTAGCTTCTATATCAATTGTACTCATCTATTGTACTAGCTTCTATATCAATTTTACTCATCTATTGTACTAGCTTCTATATCAATTGTACTCATCTATTGTACTAGCTTCTATATCAATTGTACTCATCTATTGTACTAGCTTCTATATCAATTGTACTAATCTATTGTACTAGCTGCTAGATCAATTGTACTCATCTATTGTACTAGCTTCCATATCAATTGTACTCATCTATTGTACTAGCTTCTATATCAATTGTAGTCATCTATTGTACTAGCTTCTATATCAATTGTACTCATCTATTTTACTAGCTTCTATATCAATTGTACTCATCTATTGTACTAGCTTCTATATCAATTGTACTCATCTATTGTACTAGCTTCTATATCAATTGAACTCATCTATTGTACTAGCTTCTATATCAATTGTACTCATCTATTGTACTAGCTTCTATATCAATTGTACTCATTTATTGTACTAGCTTCTATATCAATTGTACTCATCTATTGTACTAGCTTCTATATCAATTGAACTCATCTATTGTACTAGCTTCTATATCAATTGTACTCATCTATTGTACTAGCTTCTATATCAATTGAACTCATCTATTGTACTAGCTTCTATATCAATTGTACTCATCTATTGTACTAGCTTCTATATCAATTGAACACATCTATTGTACTAGCTGGTAGATCAATTGTACTCATCTATTGTACTAGCTTCTATATCAATTGTACTCATCTATTGTACTAGCTTCTACATCAATTGTACTCATCTATTGTACTAGCTTCTATATCAATTGTACTCATCTATTGTACTAGCTTCTATATCAATTGTACTCATCTATTGTACTAGCTTCTATATCAATTGAACTCATCTATTGTACTAGCTTCTATATCAATTGTACTCATCTATTGTACTAGCTGCTAGATAAATTGTACTCATCTATTGTACTAGCTTCTATATCAATTGTACTCATCTATTTTACTAGCTTCTATATAAATTGTACTCATCTATTTTACTAGCTTCTATATCAATTGTACTCATCTATTGTACTAGCTTCTATATCAATTGTACTCATCTATTGTACTAGCTTCTATATCAATTGTACTCATCTATCGTACAAGCTGGTAGATCAATTGTACTCATCTATTGTACTAGCTTCTATATCAATTGTACTCATCTATTGTACTAGCTTCTATATCAATTGTACTCATCTATTGTACTAGCTTCTATATCAATTGTACTCATCTATTGTACTAGCTTCTATATCAATTGAACTCATCTATTGTACTAGCTGCTAGATCAATTGTACTCATCTATTGTACTAGCTTCTATATCAATTGTACTCATCTATTGTACTAGCTGCTAGATCAATTGTACTCATCTATTGTACTAGCTTCTATATCAATTGTACTCATCTATTGTACTAGCTGCTAGATCAATTGTACTCATCTATTGTACTAGCTTCTATATCAATTGTACTCATCTATTGTACTAGCTGCTAGATCAATTGTACTCATCTATTGTACTAGCTTCTATATCAATTGTACTCATCTATTGTACTAGCTTCTATATCAATTGTACTCATCTATTGTACTAGCTTCTATATAAATTGAACTCATCTATTGTACTAGCTGCTAGATCAATTGTACTCATCTATTGTACTAGCTTCTATATCAATTGTACTCATCTATTGTACTTGCTGCTAGATCAATTGTACTCATCTATTGTACTAGCTTCCATATCAATTGTACTCATCTATTGTACTAGCTGCTAGATCAATTGTACTCATCTATTGTACTAGCTTCTATATCAATTGTACTCATCTATTGTACTAGCTGCTAGATCAATTGTACTAATCTATTGTACTAGCTTCTATATAAATTGTACTCATCTATTGTACTAGCTTCTATATCAATTGTACTCATCTATTGTACTAGCTGCTAGATCAATTGTACTCATCTATTGTACTAGCTTCTATATCAATTGTACTCATCTATTGTACTAGCTGGTAGATCAATTGTACTCATCTATTGTACTAGCTTCTATATCAATTGTACTCATCTATTGTACTAGCTTCTATATCAATTGTACTCATCTATTGTACTAGCTGCTAGATCAATTGTACTCATCTATTGTACTAGCTTTTATATAAATTGTACTCATCTATTGTACTAGCTTCTATATCAATTGTACTCATCTATTGTACTAGCTGGTAGATCAATTGTACTCATCTATTGTACTAGCTTCTATATCAATTGTACTCATCTATTGTACTAGCTGGTAGATCAATTGTACTCATCTATTGTACTAGCTTCTATATCAATTGTACTCATCTATTGTACTAGCTTCTATATCAATTGTACTCATCTATTGTACTAGCTGCTAGATCAATTATAGTCATCTATTGTACTAGCTTCTATATCAATTGAACTCATTATTGTACTACCTTCTATATAAATTGTACTCATCTATTGTACTAGCTTCTATATCAATTGTACTCATCTATTGTACTAGCTGCTAGATCAATTGTACTCATCTATTGTACTAGCTTCTATATCAATTGTACTCATCTATTGTCCTAGCTGCTAGATCAATTGTACTCATCTATTGTACTAGCTTCTATATCAATTGTACTCATCTATTGTACTAGCTTCTATATCAATTGTACTCATCTATTGTACTAGCTGGTAGATCAATTGTACTCATCTATTGTACTAGCTTCTATATCAATTGTACTCATCTATTGTACTAGCTTCTATATCAATTGTACTCATCTATTGTACTAGCTGCTAGATCAATTGTAGTCATCTATTGTACTAGCTTCTATATCAATTGAACTAATCTATTGTACTACTTTCTATATCAATTGTACTCATCTATTGTACTAGCTTCTATATCAATTGTACTCATCTATTGTACTAGCTGCGAGATCAATTGTACTCATCTATTGTACTAGCTTCTATATCAATTGTACTCATCTATTGTACTAGCTGCTAGATCAATTGTACTCATCTATTGTACTAGCTTCTATATCAATTGTACTCATCTATTGTACTAGCTGCTAGATCAATTGTACTCATCTATTGTACTAGCTTCTATATCAATTGTACTCATCTATTGTACTAGCTGCTAGATCAATTGTACTCATCTATTGTACTAGCTTCTATATAAATTGTACTCATCTATTGTACTAGCAGCTATATCAATTGTACTCATCTATTGTACTAGCTTCTATATCAATTGAACTCATCTATTGTACTAGCTGCTAGATCAATTGTACTCATCTATTGTACTAGCTTCTATATCAATTGTACTCATCTATTGTACTAGCTGCTAGATCAATTGTACTCATCTATTGTACTAGCTTCTATATCAATTGTACTCATCTATTGTACTAGCTGCTAGATCAATTGTACTCATCTATTGTACTAGCTTCTATATCAATTGTACTCATCTATTGTACTAGCTTCTATATCAATTGTACTCATCTATTGTACTAGCTGGTAGATCAATTGTACTCATCTATTGTACTAGCTTCTATATCAATTGTACTCATCTATTGTACTAGCTGGTAGATCAATTGTACTCATCTATTGTACTAGCTTCTATATCAATTGTACTCATCTATTGTACTAGCTTCTATATCAATTGTACTCATCTATTGTACTAGCTGCTAGATCAATTGTAGTCATCTATTGTACTAGCTTCTATATCAATTGAACTCATCTATTGTACTAGCTTCTATATCAATTGTACTCATCTATTGTACTAGCTGCTAGATCAATTGTACTCATCTATTGTACTAGCTTCTATATCAATTGTACTCATCTATTGTACTAGCTGCTAGATCAATTGTACTCATCTATTGTACTAGCTTCTATATCAATTGTACTTATCTATTGTACTAGCTGCTAGATCAATTGTACTCATCTATTGTACTAGCTTCTATATCAATTGTACTCATCTATTGTGTTAGCTGCATAATCAATTTAACTCATCTATTGTACTAGCTTCTATATCAAATGTACTCATCTATTGTACTAGCTGTTAGATCAATTGTACTAATCTATTGTACTAGCTGCTAGATCAATTGTACTCATATACTGTACTAGCTGTGAGATCAATTGTACTCACCTATTCTACTAGCTGCGAGATCAATTGTACTCATATATTGTACTAGCTGTGAGATCAATTGTACTCATCTATTGTACTAGCTGCGAGATCAGCCGTACTCATCTATTGTACTTGCTGTGAGATCAGTTGTACTCATCTATTGTACTAGATGCGAAATTAATTGTACTCATCTATTGTACTAGCTGTGAGATCAATTGTACTCATCTATTGTACTAGCTGTGAGATCAGTTGTACTCATCTATTGTACTAGCTGTGAGATCAGTTGTACTCATCTATTGTACTAGCTGCGAGATCAGTTGTACTCATCTATTGTACTAGCTGTGAGATCAGTTGAACTCATCTATTGTACTAGCTGCGGGATCAATTGTACTCATCTATTGTACTAGCTGCGGGATCAATTGTACTCATCTATTGTACTACCTGCGAGATCAGTTGTACTCATCTATTGTACTAGCTGCGAAATTAATTGTACTCATCTATTGTACATGCTGTGAGACCAATTGTACTCATCTATTGTACTAGCTGCGAGATCAGTTGTACTCATCTATTGTACTAGCTGTGAGATCAGTTGTACTCATCTATTGTACTAGCTGCGAGATCAGTTGTACTCATCTATTGTACTAGCTGTGAGATCAGTTGAACTCATCTATTGTACTAGCTGCGGGATCAATTGTACTCATCTATTGTACTAGCTGCGGGATCAATTTTACTCATCTATTGTACTAGCTGCGAGATCAGTTGTACTCATCTATTGTACTAGCTGCGAAATTAATTGTACTCATCTATTGTACTAGCTGTGAGACCAATTGTACTCATCTATTGTACTAGCTGCGAGATCAGTTGTACTCATCTATTGTACTAGCTGTGAGATCAGTTGTACTCATCTATTGTACTAGCTGCGAGATCAGTTGTACTCATCTATTGTACTAGCTGTGAGATCAGTTGAACTCATCTATTGTACTAGCTGCGGGATCAATTGTACTCATCTATTGTACTAGCTGCGGGATCAATTTTACTCATCTATTGTACTAGCTGCGAGATCAGTTGTACTCATCTATTGTACTAGCTGTGAGATCAGTTGAACTCATCTATTGTACTAGCTGCGGGATCAATTGTACTCATCTATTGTACTAGCTGCGGGATCAATTTTACTCATCTATTGTACTAGCTGCGAAATTAATTGTACTCATCTATTGTACTAGCTGTGAGATCAATTGTACTCATCTATTGTACTAGCTGTGAGATCAATGGTACTCATCTATTGTACTAGCTGTGAGATCAGTTTTACTCATCTATTGTACTAGCTGTTAAATCAGTTGTACTCATCCATTGTACTAGCTGTGAGATCAGCTGTACTCATTTATTGTACTAGCTGCGGGATCAATTGTCCTCATCTATTGTACTAGCTGTGAGATCAGCTGTACTCATCTATTGTACTTGATGTGAGATCAGTTTTACTCATCTATTGTACTAGCTTGGGGATCAATTGTACTCATCTATTGTACTAGCTGTGAGATCAGTTGTACTCATCTATTGTACTAGCTGTGAGATCAGTTGTACTCATCTATTGTACTAGCTGTGAGATCAGTTGTACTCATCTATTGTACTAGCTGTGAGATCAGTTGTACTCATCTATTGTACTAGCTGTGAGATCAGTTGTACTCATCTATTGTACTAGCTGTGAGATCAGTTGTACTCATCTATTGTACTAGCTGCGGGATCAATTGTACTCATCTATTGTACTAGCTGTGAGATCAGTTGTATTCATCTATTGTACTAGCTGTGAGATCAGTTGTACTCATCTATTGTACTAGCTGCGGGATCAATTGTACTCATCTATTGTACTAGCTGTTAGATCAGTTGTACTCATCTATTGTACTTGCTTCGAGATCAATTGTACTCATCTATTGTACTAGCTTCGAGATTAATTGTACTCATCTATTGTACTAGCCTCGAGATCAACAAATGTTCCACACTTCTAATACATTTACTGTCATCGAAATCAGGGAAATCGTCCATTTTCCAATGAAATCGATGTATTGCCAGCTATTGTTGGGGATCTAACGTGGTTCAAAGGGAATACACATCATATCCCTCCCCGCAGTGACTTAGTCCACAATAAACTATATTCTACATTCCACTGTAGAGAATCTACTGTTGATTTCGTAAAATTATTCTTATATAGTGGCTAAAATAAAAGTTTAAAATGCAAAAGTCTAGTATCATAGTTTAATTGTGCCTTAAACAGAAACATTCATTTTGTACGCGCTGGTGTCTTATCAAATAACCTACTGTTGATTTTATATGTCGGGGACTTTCTGTTTGTGCATTTATAACAGTTCTAAAATGCTCCTGTCATGTTACTCTGTATAAGACTGTTATATTCGGCCAAATCCGACTGCCTCTTCTTTAATCGAATCTTTTCGATTTTATATTTTCGATATTTAGCGGAGGGATTCCGATACAAAACCTATCGACGGATACTCCCAGGTCCATAAAATAAGTTTGTATGAAATTAAAAAAAATCGGCCTAGCAGTTTCAGAATGCACGAGGAACGATGCCACGCACAAACACAGACACACACACCTACAAATTTCCTTTTATATATAAGACGATATTGTACTAAAGCTGATATCCATTGTCTCGACATGGAAATTCGAATGTAATATTAAAATTGTTAGGTATACAAGAAGAATGACAAAATTAATAAAAAAATAGTTTTAAGGATTAACTACTTTATTAGAGACGAGAGCAAGAGATAAGTTAATTGAAACTTAAAAAATAATTGTATTTTAACTAAGGTAGAAATTAATAAAACATATTTCGTTTCAATCCACTTAGATTACACAATTCCCACACCTACGCACCGAGAAAGCGGAGCCATAAGACCTGTAGGGCTGCAGAAGTTTAAGTAAAATTAAATCTCTTTGCCCCAAACAAAATAATAAAAAAAAGGAATAAAACAAAATGACACCTCCTTCTGGTTTAAAATGCACTGCATTTATTTTTTAACAAAAACAACAAGATGAATAAGCAAAGGTCCGATCGCTGAAAGTTCTTGCGAAGTCATTATGATTAGAATGTTAGATGAAAGTCCTTCGTGGAATTAAAAAGATTAGAAGGTAAAAGTTTTGTGTGGAAATAATGTCCTTATTTTAAGGTTGGTGTTTTAACTGGCAAAGTTCGCCTTTTTTAAAAGTTCCATGAGGAAATTAATTCGTGAGGAAAGTACTTCGTTGTTATTAATTAGAAAATGTGCGGAATGGATGCGCGTGTTCATAAGTGATTTTTAAGTGTCCGCGTGGCGTGTGTAATCATGGTGTTTGCGGCTTTGGCAGCGACGATGTTATGAAGACGAGAGGCATGTTCTTGTGTGACGTCGAAGCGAGAAGAAAGGAAGAAGACTGAAATGACTGAATGAACGAATGAATTGAATTAATTGAATTCACCATAGAAGAATGTTTGATGCGTTTTTATACATTTTGGGCCGGCTCCAAAAACAAGATTGCTACTGCTGATATTTAGGTTTTTGAAAAATCGTTAAAAAGACAATCTTCTGAATTTTCTCATTGGTCGCTTGTGTCACGTGATACTGTCGCCAACTACGTCCGCCAGAAATATGTTTATTTTACTTTTATTGTTGTAAGAAAAGTGTGTTGGCGTATTTGAAATTGCACCGTTGCTGGAAAAACTTATTTTTGTGCAAAATGCGCGGGGAAATTGAAATGAATAAAGGTTCGTTTATTTGCGCGCGACATATTGGACACGAAGAAGAAAGAAGCAACCTTAGTAGAGGTTAGTGTCTCCAATAATGCTGGGTTAAACAGGGCTGAGAAGGAAAATATGACGAAATACTAAGGTTTTATGTACGACATGAAAAGAAACTGGAATCTTAGGAAGATCTTTATCATTCCAGTTATTATAGGAGCAACTTGACTCATGATAAAGAATTTCAAAAACTACTTGGCAAATATACCCGGTGAACTAAGTGCAAAAGAGATTTCCAACAATTACACTTAAAGGGACAGTCAAAATCTTAAAAAAGATCTCTTAGTTCGAATATCTGAATGTTTGGCACCCAGTGGGATGCTCCATCCCCAGCTTTCAAAAACTGATAAGAAAAAAGTTTTTTACAAGACAGATTAAAAAAAAAAAATTAACAATTAAAAAGATTCGGATGTCTTTATCAAAGTTTTAATTCTACTCCTCCGACGATAGGAGCGGGTGAAGAGAAGCTGGCGCCATATGCAAATTTGCAATGTTGTAAAAGAACCCAACAACGAAGGAACATGACATGAAAAAGAAAGAATATAATTGGTGTTGTTTTAATTGTTACCAAAAATAAGACCGAGAAACATCTGCTGTGATCCACGAGACGCTTTTAATAACTTTCCAGAATTTTTGGTACAGATATTTAAAATTGCCATAGAATCGTGAAAATTCAGTATGTTATTGCTATACATCTTATGAGATGACCGACCATTTTTATTGATTCAGGTTCAAATTAACGGCTACAGCAGGAATTGGAATGCACCCTACTAAAGCCTGATTGTCACAGCTGGTGACTTTCAAAAATGTGATCTGAACGTGAGTACATTTGAGAAAAACGATATGAAATAAAATTCTGTTTTAAACTTGGAAAAATGCTACAGAAACGAATAGAATGCTTCAGATTGCTTTTGGACCATCTTCCATAAATCGAGCATCAGTTTTTGAGTGGCATACGAGATTCAAGAAAGGCAGGGATTCTGTAAGGAATGATAAGATGTGTGGGAGGAGTAAGAAAGTCAGAACACCAGAGTTGATTGGCCAAATAAAGAATTTTATGGATAAAGACCGTCGTGTGTTTATAGAGACATTAAGTGCACGGTTTTTTTTATGCCAGTGTTGGAATTGTACACATGATGATTCTTGATAAACTGATGCTGTGGAAGATTTGCACGACGTTTGTCCCAAGAGGGCCGTCCACAACTCCATCCTTGTCACAGACTACTTGACCAAGATGGGCATCAAGACAGTTCCTCACCCTTCCTTTAGTCACGATCTTGCTTCCTATGACTTTTGGTTATATCCTAAGCTCAAGTAAAACTTTAGAGGCTGTCATTATAGGATAATTGAGGAGATGAAAGAGGCTGTAACAAAGGTCAATGACACGCTCACACAAGAAGACTTCTGTAGAGCCTTACAGAAGTTGTTGGAAGGGTACAAGTGCATTGCAGCCGAAGGAGATTACTTCGAAGGAGACTAAAATTTCGTGTATGTACTATCAATAAAAGTGCGCATACAAAAAGTCTAGAAACTTATTGAAGGCACCTCGTACACTCCGACGACCACCATTGTCATTTATACAGAGAAACTACTCACCATTGAGCCGGCTACCTACAACGTGTCAACTGTTTTGTATCGACAAGCCGATGTGCAATCGATGAGAGTCGAAAGCATTTCTCCATCTAAAGTTATACAGGACGTAATAATAATGTCATGTAATGTTACAACCTGCTCATTGGTTGGCGACGGATCCTTCTACCCTTCAAGAGTGTGTTTATATAAGCCTGTGTTTACGACAGTCAACACAACAAAAACACTTAACGGAATATCTGAAAGAAGTCCACGATGACAACACGCTGATGACAGAAACACGCTGAATTGTAAAAATAAACGCTTACAAACACACACGAAATACAAGGAAGAAACTAAAAGAGACTTAAAAGTTCAATTGGTTAAGTATTAACCAAAAACGTCAGAGATTTATGTCCAAAGACTGAATACTATGTGGGTGATAATATTGTTTTTTTTTTATTAAGTTAAAAAATATATGAAAGTATAGAAACTATTACGATGTTTTTCTTTCTTTAAACCAAAATTTTCGAGAATATCATATCTTCAAACTTATTTTCTGCAGTTTTATGATATTATCCCCGCAGATAATACTTCTAAAATAAATAAAAACATCTTTATTATTTAAAAAAAAACTTTTATTCATCCATGACAGGGCATGTTGCTCATTTTTACGCCATTAGTAATTTTTTCTTAGCCAGAATAAGTTATCTTGTAAAGTTATCTTGTAAAGAACCCAAGAATATATTACAAGAATAACCAGAAAATAGCTAATCAGAATCAAATATCGATTCATCACATGCAATACTATTAGGTTGAAATGCGAGAAATAGACATAACCTGAATCTGACATGATGAAGATACCCAAAGTTCTAAATATGAGGAAAAGGATCACTGAGCATCACTTCAATTACAAGTGATGCTGGTGTTGGTCACATTATAAAACGGCTGTGTATCTGCTGTAGCTGTGTGGCGGTTACCACGTTACAATTATGTTATATTCGCAAAATGAAAAACTAGATTATTAACCTCTTTAATACTATAATAATATTACTTCGTATTATATAGATTATTCTCATCTTTAGTGTTATTTCCATAATGTTTTGGTCGATGTAACCTCCGAGCTTCTTCAAGTGTATTTTGTCGAACTCAGGAATCTTTCTGTCAAACCAGGGTATCTGCACGGAATTTCGGACAGAACTCTTTATTTAATTCATGGATGTAGCATGTTCTCTTTCTGTCAGCCAGTCATTATTGGATATAAATCTTAAATAATACGCAATTGCAGTTTACATGTTCAATCTTACTACTTATCCATATAAACCATTATTGACTACTACTACTACTACTACTACTACTACTACTACTACTACTACTACTACTATACACCCCCACATATATATTTGTATATGTAATTATTATTAAGTAATAATTATTTATTTATACGTACATGCACTAATGTTTCAGGCTTACGCAATCATCAGTATAGGTTAATGATTTCTTCCGGTCATAAGATTCAAACCCAGCCACGAACCACCTTTTGCTTCACTTGCTGAACCTCTACCTCAGAGCTACAAAACAATTACCACGAGGATGAAGGTTGGTTGTTTTTGTTTTACGGCATATCAACCCTTTTCAGGTTATTTAATGCCGAATCCAAAGATTTTGAACATAGATTTTTTAATAGAATATATTTGTTGTTTTCAAGTCAGTTTCTATTTAACCCATAGTTGGGACCCTAACAGGTACTACCACTCCGGGTCAGAGTGGGCCTGAGAGCAATGACAATTAAAGGGTGGCTCCACACTCCCCAAAACCCGCAAGCTGGGGCCTCACGACTTGATATAGTTTAAGGTCATATCCAGGACCGGGAGTGAAGGGAATTAAGAACTATTCAGCGCCGAATTAAGGTGAATACAAGGACAATCTAGAGTGTTCGCACGAGAAAAAGTTGTGAACATTGCATAGACGCTAGTTGATTGCCTTAGTTTTTATTCTGTATAATAATTAGGACTTTATCTCTTATTTATAATCAGTTGCCATATATTGTATCACATGTTATACTAGGTCTGCTTAGTAGGTGATAATACTATTAATTTATTAAACCAAAAAGAAAAAAAATAATTTAGTTCTCCCTCACTGCAAGAACTTAGACACCAGGGTTGCAAAGTGGAATTGAGTAGTCAGTGCCCTCGAGGAGGGGCATTCTGACCTGCAAAAAGTGCATGAACAGACCCGTCGGCATGTCTGGTAAGGGCGCCTCAGGCAATTAGCAATAAACAAACCCCTTCTCAAAGAAATAAGGCAAGATCTGGGAGGGTGTACTTCTTAGAACTGGTCAGAAATAAACTCCCACCGCAAAATCACCAGAGATCAGATCATTCTAAGAATGGTCTAATCTCTGTTGATTTTGGGGTAGGGGCCCAGGATAAAAATCGCTAGCCGAGTTAAGTTATTAAATTAGTGGCATACAAATATTATTTTTTAAATTATAAGCGGAGAAGTAAGATGGAGAATGATGTATTATTACGAACCTTTACACACGAGACACACACGTTGTGTGCAACTCAAGTCGCAAAGAACATAGGACAAGTAATAACTCGACCCCTTTTTTTTTTGTAACAATGACATTTATTTCCCCATTCTCCCATCACGTGTGACTTCTAATTATGGGGTTGACGTCACCCACGTCTCTAACGGCTCGTCTTCTCTGGCGCCCTCTCTCTCTCATTTATATGGTCTTTTTTTCTTTTTCCTTACCGTATTTGTATACGCGCGTCTGCACTCTATTACAGTGAGATAACTCCAAAAAGCAGAGCATATGTTGGACGGCGATAACCTACATCCTTATTACTTACTGGCTTCTCATCCTTGATATTCATTGGGTCATTGTTTTTGTTTTCTGCACTGATTTTTCCCATTTGTTATAGTCACATGATGAGTGTTGTTTTCACTCAAGGACAATTAACATATTTGCGTATTTATATACATTGCATGTGTATATGTTTATAGGATTGGTTAAATATGTCACTTGAGAAAAAACTGTGTGGGGCCCAATTCCCCGAGGCTTTAAGCACGTGTTCAGTTTTCTCAACGATTAATCCAGGGTTGAATACGACCCGTACACATCAGTGTAAAGCAGGCAGTCAGAAGTGAGTTTTTTTTGTGACATTTTAATCTTTTGAAATATTTTAATCTTTTGAAATTATACTTAGATGTTTTCGTGTAGGTCTGTTATGAGTTAGAGGGCGGCGGAGAAGAAGGGAGGCGAGATGATGATCACACGTTGTTGTGATTTCACGTGGCGAGAGATGAAGCAATCGCATCCTTTTTTTACAACTTGCATCGAAACCAACTAAATGCTTAACGTGATACCGTGGCACCTTACTCGAGTCAGGGATGTAATTTCATTGAGGATATTGCCAGGCTGCTGCAAAGAAGGTGCGATCTCTTCACCCATCTAGAAAATCATTAATACCAGAGAGCATATCATATCCCTACAAGGCCACAATGTGTCTATACATAGAATATTGTTGCCACATCTGGGCTGGCGCATCTACGACTCGTCTCTCATTCTTAGATAGAGTCTCCAACCTATTAGGTCCCGTACTATCAGTCAAGTTCCAACCTCTGTCCCATCACCGCAATGTTGCATCCCTGTACCTGCTTAACTAGTATCAATACTATTAGGTTGAAAAGAAAATTCTTGCGGGTTTTTTTTTTATTTTGATCTCAAATGATGTATTTTATAATAAGTTTTCTTTATAATACCTTTACTTTATATATCATTTTAAAGAGAGTTTTTTGCTTTATTTAATCGTTTAAATTGCAATCGTTTTAAAGCAATGTTATTCACTTATCAAGGCCCAGAGGCCACTAGAGGATAAGGATTAAAAAGTGTACAATTACGTCTTCTTTTCAGAACGTTGAGTACAAGACGAAAAAAAAAAAGCAAATTTACATATTTTTCTTATTTCAATTCAAGCTAGGCCAAAAAGCTGCTGAAACAGCTGGAGATATCAACGAAGTGTTTTGCCTAGAAACTACTACTGAACTCACAGCACAATGAATGGTGTTTTAAGAAACTTCGTGGCGGCGACAAAAATCTTGAAGATGATGAGCGTAGTGGTCGGTCATCGGATGTTGACAACGATTAATTAAGAGCCTTAGTCGAAACTAATCCACGCCCAACTATTCGAGAACTTGCTTCTGAATTAGACGTAAGATATGCAACGATTTGCAATCACTTGAGAGAGATTGGAAAGACAAAAAGACTGGATAAATGGGTGCCTCACGGATTGAACGACAATCAAAAGAAACACCGTTATGAAGTGTCATGTTCCGGTCTTTCATGCAACAAGAACAACCCGTTTCTCGACCGGGTGGTTACTTGCGATGAAAAATAACCGGTGACGTTCACAACTATGGTTTAGATGGTGACGAAGCTTTACGACACTTTTGGAAGCCAGAAGTGCATCAAAAGAAGTTTAGGCTGACTGTTGGTGGTTTGAATGTCATTACGGCAGATAAGTACTATCAACAAATGGATAAAATGCATCAGAAACGTCGACAACAACACGCAGCATTAGTCAACGTAAAAGGCTCAATTCTCCTTCACGACAATTCCCGATCCTGCAGAAGTTAAACAAATTGGGCTACGAAACCCTGCCTCATCCATATACTCTCCAAACTTCTCACCTAACGATTACCAATTTTTCAAGCATCTTGACAACTTGCTGCGTGAGAAATGCTTAAAAAAATTAAAGCGATATCAAAAACGCCTTCACCACCTGAACGCAAGATTTTTATGTTACTGGCATAAATTCACTTGTTTTGCGTTGACAAAAGTTTGTTGATTCTGATGATGCTTATTTTGATCAATAAATTTTTGTTTGAGTCGAGATACTTTTATATGAATTGAAAAGTAAAGAACTGCAAGAACATTTTGCAAACCTGATATATATATATATATATATATATATATATATATATATATATATATATATATATATATATATATATATATATATATATATATATGATATTGATAATTTAATGGAATGTTCTCTAATAAATTTATAACATTTGTGACCAAAAATAGTGGGTAAGCAACATGATGAGCAAACGTTGTTGTTACCTCACGTGGAGAGAGATGAAATAGTCGCACCGTCAGTTTACGACTTGCTTGCGGCGTAAGCAGTTTCGCAAACCTGTTTGGAATGGATGTGTTGAAAGTTGTCATTTTATTGCTAAATTTACAAATGCTACATATTAGGGGCCTACAATATATATATATATATATATATATATATATATATATATATATATATATAAATATATATATATATATGTATATATATATAACTACTTCATTTACTCACATGAAATTAACATACGAAAGTATAAATTTATAAGTAAACTTTAAGTATTTACTTCAAAAGTGCTCAATACGTAGGTAGAGCTAATTAGTAAGTTATAAAATATATATGGCGATTAAGCTACACTGATATTTCTGAAGAGTCCTAGAGTGAATGAAACGCGGCATATTCAGTGTAGCTTAATCGCCATAACTTACTATATATATATATATATATATATATATATATATATATATATATATATATATATATATCGGCAAGCCTGTAAGTTTTTCAAATCAGTCCCTCCATGGAAAGTTACCTCGATGTCTTTGTTAATGCAGACTACTCATATCAGTAAGTCACGAAATTAAGAAGTAAATAATCAGTTTGTCTTTCATCGTTTGTGAAAATTCCTTCTGTCTTTTTTCTTCATGCTTATTTATATAGCAACCACTAGACGACGAAACCCCATACAAACATAATGAACATTTCTTATTTTATTAATGAAAATGCCACGCAAGATTTTATTTATAATGTAACATATTACTGCAATACAGAACCCAGTTAATATTACATGGAATTGTGCTTAGACCGCTCAATGGCCACCCAGCGTCAGCTGCTGGTCTACTCCTGAACTAGGCTTCACGAACATTTGCCATGAATACTTATTTGGGTAGATAATAACGAAGACGACATTGTGAAGCAGTAGCTCAAAATATCAGTTCTATACTTGATCGGTCTCTGACCATACAGTATTATTTCCCTTCACTGACTAGCAACAGATCAAACTAACCATAATCCTAACCCTAATCCTAACCAGATTGGCAACGAGACCAACTGTAGTCGTTTTAATAATAACAATCTCATGTATAAACTTTTGAATCTGTATATATATATATATATATATATATATATATATATATATATATATATATATATATATATATATATATATATAAGCAAAAAATCTTTAATGTATTTCCTGTTTTTGAACTATAAATTTAATATTTTTTTATTCTGTATCATAATAATTTTTTAATGAGCAATGTTCATATGACAATAAAATCTAAACATATAAATTTCCTTTGTGTGAAATTTGCAAAAGATAAGCTCAGCCGTTTCGGAACCTATGAACAAGAACTCTCACACACACACACACACACACACACACACACACACACACACACACACACACACACACACACACACACACACACACACACACACACACACACACACACACACACACACACACACACACACACACACACACACACACACACACACACACACACACACACACACACACACACACACACACACACACACACACACACACACACACACACACACACACACACACACACACACACACACACACACACACACACACACACACACACACACACACACACACACACACACACACACACACACACACACACACACACACACACACACACACACACACACACACACACACACACACACACACACACACACACACACACACACACACACACACACACACACACACACACACACACACACACACACACACACACACACACACACACACACACACACACACACACACACACACACACACACACACACACACACACACACACACACACACACACACACACACACACACACACACACACACACACACACACACACACACACACACACACACACACACACACACACACACACACACACACACACACACACACACACACACACACACACACACACACACACACACACACACACACACACACACACACACACACACACACACACACACACACACACACACACACACACACACACACACACACACACACACACACACACACACACACACACACACACACACACACACACACACACACACACACACACACACACACACACACACACACACACACACACACACACACACACACACACACACACACACACACACACACACACACACACACACACACACACACACACACACACACACACACACACACACACACACACACACACACACACACACACACACACACACACACACACACACACACACACACACACACACACACACACACACACACACACACACACACACACACACACACACACACACACACACACACACACACACACACACACACACACACACACACACACACACACACACACACACACACACACACACACACACACACACACACACACACACACACACACACACACACACACACACACACACACACACACACACACACACACACACACACACACACACACACACACACACACACACACACACACACACACACACACACACACACACACACACACACACACACACACACACACACACACACACACACACACACACACACACACACACACACACACACACACACACACACACACACACACACACACACACACACACACACACACACACACACACACACACACACACACACACACACACACACACACACACACACACACACACACACACACACACACACACACACACACACACACACACACACACACACACACACACACACACACACACACACACACACACACACACACACACACACACACACACACACACACACACACACACACACACACACACACACACACACACACACACACACACACACACACACACACACACACACACACACACACACACACACACACACACACACACACACACACACACACACACACACACACACACACACACACACACACACACACACACACACACACACACACACACACACACACACACACACACACACACACACACACACACACACACACACACACACACACACACACACACACACACACACACACACACACACACACACACACACACACACACACACACACACACACACACACACACACACACACACACACACACACACACACACACACACACACACACACACACACACACACACACACACACACACACACACACACACACACACACACACACACACACACACACACACACACACACACACACACACACACACACACACACACACACACACACACACACACACACACACACACACACACACACACACACACACACACACACACACACACACACACACACACACACACACACACACACACACACACACACACACACACACACACACACACACACACACACACACACACACACACACACACACACACACACACACACACACACACACACACACACACACACACACACACACACACACACACACACACACACACACACACACACACACACACACACACACACACACACACACACACACACACACACACACACACACACACACACACACACACACACACACACACACACACACACACACACACACACACACACACACACACACACACACACACACACACACACACACACACACACACACACACACACACACACACACACACACACACACACACACACACACACACACACACACACACACACACACACACACACACACACACACACACACACACACACACACACACACACACACACACACACACACACACACACACACACACACACACACACACACACACACACACACACACACACACACACACACACACACACACACACACACACACACACACACACACACACACACACACACACACACACACACACACACACACACACACACACACACACACACACACACACACACACACACACACACACACACACACACACACACACACACACACACACACACACACACACACACACACACACACACACACACACACACACACACACACACACACACACACACACACACACACACACACACACACACACACACACACACACACACACACACACACACACACACACACACACACACACACACACACACACACACACACACACACACACACACACACACACACACACACACACACACACACACACACACACACACACACACACACACACACACACACACACACACACACACACACACACACACACACACACACACACACACACACACACACACACACACACACACACACACACACACACACACACACACACACACACACACACACACACACACACACACACACACACACACACACACACACACACACACACACACACACACACACACACACACACACACACACACACACACACACACACACACACACACACACACACACACACACACACACACACACACACACACACACACACACACACACACACACACACACACACACACACACACACACACACACACACACACACACACACACACACACACACACACACACACACACACACACACACACACACACACACACACACACACACACACACACACACACACACACACACACACACACACACACACACACACACACACACACAGTGACATGTACGCAATTTAAACATTACCTGATGTTTTTTATAAGTTATTAACCTTAAAATAAACTAAAAAAAAAAAAAAACGTTAAATATCAGCGTTAAGACACGCGCTCAAGTCGGTTCCTCGGTAGTATAGTGGTAAGTATCCCCGCCTGTCACGCGGGAGACCGGGGTTCAATTCCCCGCCGGGGAGACTAAGTTTTTTTTTTAGATTCTGGAGTATAAATACTTTTTGTTTTGGGTTGAGCAGCAGCACAAATAAACCGTAATACTTGCTTTTTGTCTGTAGAAAACACTTTAACGCCACATCAACACATTTCCAAATAAGCACCCACCATCATTTGTTTTCATTCATAATTAACATTAAAAAATTTTTTTAACTAGAAACTTATGGCTCGTTCGGTACTTGTCTATAAAGATGGCGACTATATTTTTCCAGTCTATTTTTTATTTCAGCATTTCACATATGAAACAGAAACATCTATCACTATCTCTACTATTGCATAAAAGTATGTTTGTTTGTGTCTGTGTGTGCGTGTGTGTGTGCGTGTGTGCGTGAGTTCCTTTTCTCATAGGTTCCGAAACGGCTAAGCCTATTTTTTGTAAATTTCACACAAAGGTAATTTATATATCTGGCAGTGTTCTTAGATATGTTTTGTACAGAAATTCATCTGATAAGTATCCAAACTCGAAAAAATCCGATTTAAAAAACAGTATTTCTTTCTTATAGATAAAAAAGATTTTTTTTTTTTACAGGGGCATATTTTTCAGTGACACCGGTTAAAGAAGATAATTCTCAGCAAATCATTTCTTAAAAAGGAACAAAACTAATGTCATCCGGAAATATAGCTCAGAGGTAGAGTATTCGACTGCAGATTGAATGGTTCCCCTGTTCAAGCCATGGTATTCCTCACCATTATATTTTATTTATTTTTTGAATCATGAGTTCAATTTACAATAAAAATTTACGATAAAAGATGGGGGCCATTTAAAATCACCGCAAATCATTTCTTCTTTTGCATATTTTAAAATTAAACAGTAACCAGAAGTGAATTTTCCAGGACATTCATCGTCAAACCCAAATCTCAGCTGACGTGATATTGTGAACAAACACAGACGGAATTTGATGAATGACATTATTATTATTATTATTATTTTTATTTTATTTCTTAATTTTATTTTGCGAATTAGTCCACCGCGGAAATTATTCCTTGTAATATATAATATATATGTTTTAATAATACATACACTATGTGCGTAAATTAAAATATCATGTTTAAGCGCCGCCGGGCGTCCAACTAGTTTGTTATAAGCATACTGTTTTTAATATTGTCCCTTCTTCTTCTTCTTCTTCTTCTTCTTCTTCTTCTTCTTCTTCTTCTTCTTCTTACGAAAGCATGGGTTAAGTAAAACAAAAGAAGAAAACTCCCCTGTACTACAAACAAAAATTATTAGAATCTGTATGATGTACGTACGACACGAAAATATCATGTTCCAAAAATTACATACATTGATCACGTAGTCATATTTTTTTTTTATAAAGAAACTCATTTACAAGCAATTAATGTGAATTCGTAGGCATAAAAACATAAATGTTGCAAGGATGGAATACTGCTGCCATATCTGGGCAGGAGCTGCTAAAAACAGCCTATCCTGCCTTGACAGAGTACAAAATAGACTTCGTGGCTTAGTGGGAGTGGGGGATGCCCTTTTCTCTACCCTGCAACCTCTCTCACACAGAAGAGACGTTGCGAGTCTGTCTTTGTTTTATCGTTATTTCCATGGCAAGTGCTCGTCTGAACTCCAATCTCTGGTCCCCCTCGCCAATCTTTCACGAAAAACACCCGTCTAGCTGAATCCACTGTGAAAAATTTCCCCCACTCTTTATCTGTGCCTAAATCAAAACGTGGATTCCATGAACAAAGCTTGTTTCTTAGAACTGCACGCCTGTGGAACTCTGTTCCGTCTGCCTGCTTCCCACCTAACTACAACCTGGATGTTTCAAGTCAAACGTTAACAATTTCCTGAACCGCCCTCTTAAGTAAACACTTCATTAAATCTCCACACTAACATACTGTACTTGCAATAACCCTTATCCCTGAGTGGCTTCCGGGCCTTGATAAGTGGTGACCACCGTGTAAAAAAAAGAAAAAAGTTAAAATTGTTGCTGCATTATCTTTTTTTTTTTTTTTTTTTTTTAGATTATTTTCAAAATGGTAGACAAGAGAGCCGGCCTTTGGTTACTCATAAAATTTAATTAGTTAAAAATAAACCTACTTAATCAATTTACACAATATTTGGAATATGATATTTTTGTTTCGTCACGTGAATGTATATTATACATATTTTTTTTATTTTTGTTTTTAATATAGGCTGAATTTTAGACAAGAACTGATGTGACTGTTTATAGTTTACGGGACGCAAATAGCAATTACCGAACATGAGACTTGCACAAGTGTAAAAAAAAAAAGAAAAAGAAAAAAAAAGTGGGTTGATCATCAAGTGCGAAATATCTGCACCATTTTTAACATAAAACCACGATAACAAAAGATAAATCTACGTAAAAAAAAAAAAAAAAAATTTTGCGTACTTGGTAGAGAAAGCGACGCACGCACATGTGTGCGATTTCGATTTTTCAAACAACGCAATTCCCTTCAATAAACTACATTTGTCTTTCCTGCTAAATTTACCGTTAAATATCAGCAGTAAGAATGACTGGCATGTCAGTTCCTCGGTAGTATAGTGGTAAGTATCCCCGCCTGTCACGCGGGAGACCGGGGTTCAATTCCCCGCCGGGGAGACTAAGTTTTTTAGATTCTGAAGTATAAATACTTTTTGTTTCGGGTTGAGCAGCAGCAGCACAAATAAACCGTAATACTTGCATTTTGTCCGTAGAAAACACTTTAACGCCACATCAACACATTTCCAAATAAGCACCCACCATCATTTGTTTTCATTCATAATTAACATTAAAAAATTTTTTAACTAGAAACTTATGGCTCGTTCGGTATAAAGATGGCGACTATATTTTTCCAGTCTATTTTTTATTTCAGCATTTCACATATGAAACAGAAACATCTATCACTATCTCTACTATTGCATAAAAGTATCTTTTTTGTGTGTGAGTGTGTGTGTGTGTGTGAGAGAGAGAGAGAGAGAGAGTGCGTGCGTGTGTGAGTGTGTGTGTGTGAGTGTGTATGTGTATGTGTGTGTGTGAGTGCGCGAGTTCCTTCCTTCCTCATACTCGCCTGTCACGCGGGAGACACGGGTTCGATTCCCCGCCGACTAATGTTTTTAGATACTAGTATAGAAATACTTCTTGTTTAGAATTGAGCAACACAAACGAACCATAGTACTTGCATCTTGTCCCTAGAAAATAATTTAATGCCATATCAACACATTTCCAAATAAGCCCCACCCCCATTCTTTGAACTCCCTCCCCTCACTTGCTATTCTCCCCCTGCGAATGCATCTAGATGTTTTTATTGGTCCCCCAACAAAAAGAGGGTGGGCCTGTAAATCCAGCTTGTCCGTTTCGTCCGTTCGTCTGTTCGTCCGCACTTTTCTCAATAATTATGTCTTGGAATTTTTTGAAATTTTGCACAAAAATGAATATTCGTTTAAGATTACAAAATCTTCGCGTTGTAATTTGGCTTCAAGCATATAGTATTTTATTTTAAACGATCTGCCTGCACCCGACCACGCATTGCCAACAAAACATAATAGGCAAAATGTATGATTCTTATGTTCATGTTCTCAATACCCGTGGATATTGCTTTTGCCATATCGCAGTGCTGAAAATATCCCAAATGCAGGTACAACGATAATGTATGAGTTAATAATTAAAGGGAATAATTTTCGCAGGAAATAGAAATATATTTCTCATGTATTTACGGCAAATGTCACATAAAAAAAATAAAAGGCTGCCGAAAGCATTAGTTTTGTTGAATTATAGAATGCATCAGGTGACAATAAATGTAATGGTGTTTGTAAAAAAAAAAAAAAAAAAAAATCACCTTTTTACAATAATTTGTTCATGACTCAAATAGACCAAAAATGTAAGTAGGTATAATTGTGTTTTTAAATATGATCAATCTTTCGACTGTATAATATCGCTACAATAACGAAGAAACACTCGTACAATAAACACCCCACATAATTTGACTGAAAAGTAACGGGAAAAGAATAGCAAGACAAATACTGAAAATCTATTGATTAGATATTTAACTATATAAATGGAAATTGCAGTTTGTATTATTTGTTAACATCTAATAATGTTTTGCCAAAGTATTTTAAAGCAAAAGTTGGTGACGCACACATGTAAATATAAACAAAGCAGCGGGCGAGAAATATAAAAAAATAAAAATGTAAATATATTGTAAGTTTACCGAATATCTCTATGAATTTAATTTTATCCGGAGAAGTTACAGTTTATACAAAAATTAAATATTTCCGATAGCAAAGTATGTAAAAACAAGTTTATTTATTTATTTTTTCTCTGTAGAAGTGATTTGTTTAAAATATTTATTTATTTATTTATTTTTTCTCTGTAGAAGTGATTTGTTTAAAATGTTTATTTATTTATTTATTTTTTCTCTGTAGAAGTGATTTGTTTAAAATGTTTATTTATTTATTTATTTTTTCTCTGTAGAAGTGATTTGTTTAAAATGTTTATTTATTTATTTATTTTTTCTCTGTAGAAGTGATTTGTTTAAAATGTTTATTTATTTATTTTTTCTCTGTAGAAGTGATTTGTTTAAAATGTTTATTTATTTATTTTTTCTCTGTAGAAGTGATTTGTTTAAAATGTTTATTTATTTATTTATTTTTTCTCTGTAGAAGTGATTTGTTTAAAATGTTTATTTATTTATTTATTTTTTCTCTGTAGAAGTGATTTGTTTAAAATGTTTATTTATTTATTTATTTTTTCTCTGTAGAAGTGATTTGTTTAAAATGTTTATTTATTTATTTATTTTTTCTCTGTAGAAGTGATTTGTTTAAAATGTTTATTTATTTATTTATTTTTTCTCTGTAGAAGTGATTTGTTTAAAATGTTTATTTATTTATTTATTTTTTCTCTGTAGAAGTTATTAGTTTAAAATGTTTATTTACATGTATAATACTGATGACGTGGATATTTAATTATCTAAAAAAAACTTTCGGTTTGCAATGTTTATAAACAGCTAATAATATCGTTCGATACTTGTCTATAAAGATGGCGACTATATTTTTCCAGTCTATTTTTTATTTCAGCATTTCACATATAATGAAATCTTTATCACTATCTCTACTATTGCATAAAAGTATCTTTTTTTTTGTGTGTGTGTGAGAGAGAGAGAGAGAGAGAGTGTGTGTGTGTGTGTGTGTGTGTGTGAGTGTGTATGTGTATATGTGTGTGTGTGTATGTGTGTGTGTGAGTGCGCGAGTTCCTTCCTTCCTCATACTCGCCTGTCACGCGGGAGACACGGGTTCGATTCCCCGCCGGGGAGACTAATGTTTTTAGATACTAGTATAGAAATACTTCTTGTTTAGAATTGAGCAACACAAACGAACCATAGTACTTGCATCTTGTCCGTAGAAAATAATTTAATGCCATATCAACACATTTCCAAATAAGCCCCACCCCCATTCTTTGAACTCCTTCACTTGCTATTCTCACCCTGCGAATGCATCTAGATGTTTTTATTGGTCCCCCAACAAAAAGAGGGTGGGCCTGTAAATCCAGCTTGTCCGTTCGTCCGTTCGTCTGTTCATCCGCACTTTTCTCAATAATTATGCCTTGGAAGTTTTTGAAATTTTGCACAAACATTAAACATGAAATGAGTAAAAAAGTAACATAAAGGATTTCCGGGAAAACTTTTATAAACAGCAAATAAAAGTGCTTGCAAAGTATTTTGAAAGCAAAAGTTGTGTTTTTTTTGGTAACGCACGCTGACCGGAACACACGCACACACGCACACATGCACACATGCACACACGTACACATGCACACATGCACACACGCACACATGCACACATGCACACACAGAAACACATGTAAAAGTAAACAAAGTAACGGGCCATAAATATACAAAAATGTAAATATATTGTACGTTTACTAAATATCTATATATAGTTAATTTTCTCTGGAAAAGTTACAGTTTATATAAAATTCAATATATCTTATTGCAAAGCATGTAAAAAGTTGTGTATTTTTATTTACACACGCAAACTGGATCGAACACAAGAATGTAAATTCACTGAAGATCTAAATATGCATACCTATTTTCTCCGTAAAAATTGTTTTCTGAAATACTTCTAATACATTTAATTTTTTTCTGTGTTGCTATAGTTATAAAAACAGATATTGTGTTTTTGTATCAGGCCCATTGCCGGGTAAAAAAAATGTTTCTTAGTGACGCCATTTCTTAAATTTTAATAACTGTTCGTTTATATATAAAATAATAGAATTCCATAATATGAGAATATTACGAGCTCAGCCAATGACAATTGCCGGAATTTTAGAAGGAAGAAAGTATTATTTTTGAATTGTGAAATGGAAAACTAATGGTATGTCTATGAGTTTATGATTCAGTTACGAAAGGTGGAAGGAAAATATAGCTATATTGTGTGTATTTCCTTCCGGTGTGGACTATGAGGAGGTAGGAGGACTTTAGATTTAAATTTAGAGGAAAAATAGGAAATATTTCGTCACGATGATGTTGCTCCTAGGATGAAATGTAGAATTTTATTATAACGAATAAATGTGTCTATAATGTCGTTTTATAGTTACATAAGGTAGTGGCTAATAGTCTAGACATAATAAATTTTTATGCGGAATCTGTTGTTGCAAACCCACAGTACTTTGGTCCAAAGGGAAATTTCTGCAATCTAAATATTATATAAAAGATAGATAATGTTTCAACACATATTTTACTAGCGAGATCCACGGAAATTAAACATTTTTATCCGTCATGTGTTGTATGTTGATATTGTGCTTATGGTATAAAATGAAGCGAATCAAGTTATGAATGTATATTTGCACATGTGCAAAAGTAATTGGTTTTACCAATTTACTCCTATAGAGATCAATGTTAATTTTTAATTTTTAATTTTTGACCCCTTAGCCGTTATTTTACTCGATAAAAACCAAATCAAAATTTTCAACACGTCCAAATTCCCTATATATCAAATATTCAAGTCTCTAGATTAAATGTTCAGAGAGAAGTTTGGTAGAGACCATTACGCACGCATACAGTAAAGGGCACACACACACACACACACACACACACACACACACACACACACACACACACACACACACACACACACGGTGTCCAAGGAATATTTTTATTGGGGTTGTGACGATTAATAAGAATCGGAATCGGGAATAGGAAAAATCGATAAATGGGGGGGGGGGATCGGAACCGGAAAAATTTATTCCGATACCAAAACGATTCTTTTAATTATCTTTTTTATTTTATCCAGTTTAAAGAAAAATATCTTCCATTGCTGGCAATAAATGATAAAATAATAAATATTTATTGATTTTAAAATAATAAATATTTATTGATTTTAAAATAATAAATATTTATTGATTTTAAAATAATAAATATTTATTGATTTTAAAATAATAAATATTTATTGATTTTAAAATAATAAATATTTATTGATTTTAAAATAATAAATATTTATTGATTTTAAAATACTAATGAAGCTAAAATCTATAGATCATCCTCCACAAGTGTAAATTCACGTTTAGGAGAATATCTGCATATTCAACTTTTTTTTTTTTTTTTACAGAAATCGGGGAAAATAACAACTCTATAATTAAATATATAGAAATTTATAAAGAATCGGAATCGGTAATTGTATCGGAATCGGGGAAAATATTAGAATCGTCCCCTCACTATTTTTTATGCATAAATTATTCTGAAAATATTAATTTGCATTTGCTTTATGTTTTAATTTGAATGAAAACATTATACAACAACACAGCAACGGCAAAATAAATATACGATGTTCCTTCCATACATTTTTAGATCTTTTTCGTATGGGCACTTTTATTGATAGTACACACATGAAACAATAGTCCCCTTCAAAGTAACCTTCTCCGACTGCAATGCACTTGTTGCACCATTCCAACAACTTCTGGAAGACTCCATCGTGTGTGAACGTGTCAATAACTCTCGTCACAGCCTCTTCCATCTCCCTCATTGTTTAATAACAACAGCCTCGAAGGTTTCCTTGAGCTTAGGGGAAAAACCAAAAATCGAAGGGAACTAAAGTTTCATGTGTGTACTATCAATAAAAGTGGCCATGCAAAAAAGGCCTGGAAACTTATCTTAGGCACCTTGTACATCTCGTATTGCCGTCTATAAATTACCTTTATATACACTGTAGACAATGCTTCAAGCAAACTATATTAACCTCTTGTAAAGAAATATATAGGTTAATAATGAAGGAATTATACCGCCGAAATATTACACAAGAACAAAGTATGATTCATTATATTTATCTTTTTCTTCAATCACCTTATTTTCCTTGCATAATGTAAGCAAAGGAAATTGAAATAACTACCCAAAGTCGAAACTGATTGGAAGTTATGAGAGAATGAGAGAAACCTAATATATATATATATATATATATATATATATATATATATATATATATATATATATATATATATATACATTAAGATGATTGGATAAAAAAAGAGAAAGGAACAACTTAGGTTTATTGAATGGAAATCGGTCTCATCATTCATCTAACCGGAAATCCCATTCCTTAGAAGAAAGGCTGAAATTGTTTGCAAACGGCCTTAAAAGAAATAATGAATATTTATGAGATCATTTCTTTGAAGTTATGTCTAGTCTTTGCTTTGCGGCTGTAGCAATTAGTGATACACTGCGGCCAGTCAAGTGACCACTGATTGGCGAATGCAATCATTGACCTAAAAAGAGAGCAGAGCATTGATACGTCCATTTAAGAGCAGTACCTTAAGATACGTCCATTTAACTTCCTCGCACATTAAGGAATATGTTATCTTAAAATTAAACGTGAAGAACATGTATTAAGACTGAAAGGTAGAAAAAAAAAAACCAAACAAACTTTTTCAAATTTAACATGACGAACCAACAAAATGCTGTTTCAAACTAAGGCGTGACAGACCAACGAATGCATTATTTTATCTTAAGCTTTACAAAAAAAAACCAACAAACTATATATCAAAACCAAACTTTGAAGATAAAAACAACTGTTTTATTTATTATTATTTTTTTTGACTGTTATTCACTCCAAACATCGCACAGTGCCACTTAGTTGTAAGTGGTTACTATTTGAGACAAATTTACAGAGACACTATGGAGGGAATTGAACAGCGAGATGTTTATTCACATTATATTTTAAACTTCTGCATGTCAACACAGTCAGGAAAGCAGGAATCCAGGAACGAATTCCAAAGTCTTGCAGTTCGAGCGACTTAAACTATTAGAGCAGAAGCTTTTCGGCATCTAAAGATATCTGCAGTATAGGAGTTAGATTTTGCTGCGTGTCGGGTAAGTCGTGGAGTACTTACGTCAAAGGAGTAAAAGTGCTTAAAATACTGGTAAAACAGAAACAGGGATGCAACATTTCGTCGATGGGACAGAGATTGCAGTTTGGCTGATAGTGCGGGACCTATTAGGTTGGAGACTCCTTTTGGGGGGTGGGTTAAGAGCAAGCGACTAGAAGCAAATGCAGCAGCCTGGATGTGGCAATAATACTCCATGCATGGACGAATGGCGGCTCCGTA